>NW_026866885.1:0-31501 GCF_026571515.1 Ruditapes philippinarum | reverse complement strand
TTTGCCATGGCAAATTATTTGCCATGGCAAAATGCCGAAATGCCATGGCAAAACACTTTGCCATGGCAAATGCAAACTTTCAATGCATTTTTACAAAAAAGTATTAAAGATAGAAAAACAAAACATATTAACTTTTAAACCTTTTAGTAAATATGACAATTTAAGATAGTTTTCATTTTTTTAAAGCGCGTTAAAAATAGGGGTTGAATTTGCCAAAAACTGGCGCGGCAAAAAGAAAACCGGCAGCTATTTACTGTTAAATAACAGATAGTTTAACATTTGAAATGCAAAATGCCAGTTGAGAATTATCCAAATTATTTGATAGTGTTTGAAATCCGAAACTAAGAACATAAAATCGAAACAAAACAAAACATATTTTAAGTTAATACTTTATACATTGAAATGAATGACCTGGTTAATACTGCTGATACTGATGATATAACAAATTTTACGACATACCCGGTACGATACAATAATGCAATCCCTTTTTAATACACTATTTCGTTCAGTCTCTTTTTCACTTCCCTATCGAGGGTAACAAACACTTACGTGGTCGGCTTTTAAACCATAGCTGAAATGATTCTATAATAAATGGCGGTAAGTTGTGGTCCATAAAAAGGCTTATCAAGCATTATCAAATAAGGTATGCAACAATTTCAATTTCTTACGTTTTTGGCATACATTCCTTTTCCTATTTTATAATTTCTGCAAAATGTTAGACAGTTAGGTCTGAAATAATAAATTTTGCAATATTGAAAGTTAAAGTCAGATTTACAGACTTACACTAATTGTTTAATCTATTACCTAGCAAAAATAAAGAAAAGTAATGCGACATTATTTTCAGATGAATTCCAATCATATGTCTAGCAAGTTGAAACATATGTTTGTCTTAAGTTTGTTATTAATGACCGATTGGAACAAGACTATGACGGGTTTGTAATAAATCAGGGCTTGAGTATTTTCCTACTCTTTTGTTTTTTGTTTTTTTTTATTGTTAATATGCTCCCCGAAAAAACAATCACCATATTATGACGACGTGTTGCGCGCAATATTTGGGTCGGTACCTTGAAGTTTAAGGTCACAGCATGACCTTGCAAAAGTTTGTCCGGTCTATAACTTCATTATTTGAAGTTGGATTTTAAAAATATTTCACAGAAATGATCACCATATTAAGACAATTTGTCTCGTGCAATATTGATTCGCTAGCTTGAAGGTCAAGGTGACAGCATGACCTTGCAGCAAAATCTTGTCCTGTCCATTACTTTATTATTTAAAGTCGGATTTGCAACTATTTCACAGAAATGGCCACCATATTGATACGACGCGTTGGCGCACAACACTTGAGTCGCTACCTTGAAGGTCAAGGTAACAGCATGCTCTTGCAGCAAAATTGTGTTCGGTCCATTACCTCGTTATTTGAAGTCGGGTTTTTAAAACTATATCACAAAAATGATGACATTGAGACAAAGTGTCGCGCGCAACATTTGGGTCGCTACCTTAAATGTCAAGGTCAAAGGTTGACATTGCAGCAAAAATGGTTTCTGGCCTATAACTTTGTTATTTGAATTTGGATTTTAAACTTTTTCACAAAAATGATCACCATACTGAGACGACGTGTTGCGCACAAGTTGGTAGATAGATCTGATGGAGTAGAAGTGCAGGGCAAAGAGCAGCAACTCCGCCTTGCCTAAGTTACGAATTATCACACTTTGAACTGTGTCTGGAACATAACTCTGAAACTACAAAAGATATACTTTTCTGTGTTCAAAACCTAGTCTGGGAGCATAACCCGATTCAACCGGCTCTTTTTATGTGGCATTCAGACAACTAGTTTATGTAACTCAGGTGCGGAAAGAGACAATTCACGCTTGAGAACACTCTTTGATATCTTCTGATATATAAATATGACAATTTTGCAACAACTACTAAGTGAAATTATAAATTTTAATGTGATAAATGCTTCCGAGGATCACTTTGTTTCAAGATTTTTAGACTGTTTACATTAATGTAATATCCACATTCTTCTTTGTCATTTATCTACGTCTCATAACATAACCCTCTTATTGCATGGTGATTGTGGCGGAATCAAGATATAAATCATAACGCCAGTTAACTTCCAGTCTAAAAGTGCCAGATTGCCGTATAATTAAGAAATAAAACAAGATATTCGAGACTGCATTTGCTATGGTCTTTGTATTGTTTAAAATGATGACAATTTAATATAAACAATTTATTCCTACAGTTTTATTCCTCTTGCCTAAAATTAAACATTACAATTTATATTTGTAATACCAATTGCAAAAAGTAATGTGTAAGCATGAAAATTCACTTCTTTACATACTTTTTATAGTTAAAGTAAGTGATTCAAATCAATAAAAAAATGAAATACACAATGTATATGATCGAAAAGTGCAGATCAGGTTTTATTGAGTCTGTTCAAAGAAGGATACTGACTATATAAATGGACAGTGCAATATATCTCACAACCTCTAATCTTGCGTTATTCAAAACAGTATTCAATAAGAGTAAGATACTTGATTTATTGACTCCGATTATTTTTTGTTGAACGAACATCCGTGAATCAAAGACGCTGCTGATGAAATAATTCTAAAAATTAAGCTACCGGTAAAAATTTCAAATACAACTATGTTTGATTGTTTATATATATCGCAAAAAGGGATTTATAATCATGCACTGTTTTCTTCTGCTTGTATATGTATTGATGCAATGCGTTTTTTGATAACGTTCTTTTATGTGTAGATTGATATTCTTATATTTCTTAAACTTTGAATAAATTACGACATTCCTTGAAAGTTAAAAAAAGTGCAATCTAGCTTTTTTTCTAAAGCCATAAACTCTCAGTTCGTAAACGGTCAGTCTAAAAAGCTGTTCTTATCGAATATAAGCTACCCCCGGGAGTCTTAAATGACAAATGTCCATTGATATTTACATTTATATCAGACTAAACAGATACATTTGTCTTACGTGTCCTTATCAAACATAGCTATTATTGTATTTAGTAGTTATGTATTGTTGATATATATGTTCTCATTACCAGGGGAATGTATGTTGACCACTCATTACTTTTATTTCGGTAACCCACGTAATTATATTCATACTCAAAATAAATGTCGTAAAAAGGAATTATTTTCTGTCCTTCAGTCTGCAAAACATTACAGAGAAATATTGAATTATAGATGGTAAATGCGAAACAAAAATACCTGTATAAAATTTCTAACACGAATCGATCATATTTCGATCAGATACGTTGTTTTTATTTGATGTAAATGATTGTATCAAATAAAAATCAAAACTTTCACTGTTTTTATTTGATGTAAATGATATTAATAAATAGCAAACAAAACTTTCACTTTCGGAAAAAAATTGTTAATATGATGTAAATATATTTCATATATAAATTTTATTAACTTTGCTTGTAAAATTATTTTAATTCTCATTTACGATTATAATTATGAAATAACTGTCGGATGAGATGCAAACAAAGAAGTTATCATAATGTTAAAGGTATTCCAAGATAGTTTTATTTAAATATATAACAATACCTTACAAAAATGATAACAAATACATTCTCGAATAACCCATCAAATTCAGCAAAATTATTTTCCTAAAAAAGATTGTAAACAAAAAATTAATTAAAACTAACCTTTTTGGTGGAATTTTCAAAACTAACACATTCCTTGAGTAATAAATTTTGTTTTGTTTTATAAACTTACTTAAGATTATTATTTGGGACAGGGGCTTTTATGTAATGATCTATACCTTTTTTGTTCTTAAAACATTCAGTTTTTTTTATAAAATATGTATGTTGAGGTAATAATAACATTTAAACACAAAATTATGTATCTCTGCTAGTTTTCTACTGTTGAACTGGCGTCTCTTTTTCGACTTGTTGTCTCTTTTACGGATTTAAATGGTTATTGGTAAATAATTTTCGGTAATCACAAACATTTCTATTACGTAGCCAATAATGAATTGCCAAAAAAAATAATGGCATAATGAAAATGTTATTATTTCACTTTGCTTTTTTCAGAAAATGACAATTAAAAATTATTATTAGACGTGAATATGTGAGATCAAATAACAACATAATGTGTAACAAAATTGTTTTTCTTCATAGCTATCCGATAACAAAACAAAATCCAGACTGAGGGCGTTACAAGAAGGCAGACACAGAGACTCAGAGGCATGGATTGAAAAATGAAAATATATAATTGCATGTTGATCAAGTTCAGTGAGCAGTTGATGAGCAGGCCAGAAGACAAAAACTATTCTTAAACTGTAGATAAGATTGATGAATTATCGAAAACAGTTATGGATGAAGAAAAAGGAGGAGTAACAATTCGTTATTTTACAGCTGCATTGTTTTATCTTATATTTGTTTTCATGTACTTAAAAGACATTTTAAGGATGAATACGCATTTGACATTTGTACTTAAATTAATATATCTTACTTTAAAATGATATCATTGATATCATATACATAATTTGTTAATTGAATTGATACGCGAATACCAATACAGTCAATTCTATTATAGGGGCATGCTTAAAAAGATTGCTTGTAAAACATTTTCTCGCATATCTGACAAAATTATCTGTCACAGGTGCTTGAAAAAACCTGTCTTACACCCCCGTGGAAGACAAAACGCGTGCTTAAAATGACGTCATTCACATGCGCCTGTAAAGAATGAACTGCGTTTAAGATTACGTCATTTCGCCGTTATTAATGAAGTTGTAAATTCAAATGTTTCTATAAGAATAAACTGCTAATTGAAAGTATAAGTTTCGAAATTTCTATTCGTAACATCATTAATTTGTAAAGATATTTTATGCACTTTGTAGTTTTTTACTGATTTGTCATATTCCGCTTATTTCTAATAAGTTATTGACAAGTAGTAAAAGCAAAAAAAGCAATATCTAATTTTCATAATTATGTAGATTTTATGCGGAAAATAAGTCAATTGAAGTTTAAATGAGAACAGATACATTTTCTGAGAAATGAAAATTACCTCTTTTCTTATACTAAATAGTATTGCAGAGGTGTACTTATTGGATTTTATTATTATTCATTTTGTCGTCTATTTGAAATTTTTTATATATAAAATGATCGTATTACATTGAAATATTTCAATCATTTCAACATATTATTAAGCTATAGATAGATTCCGTCCGTTAAATCAAATATACTTATTATAGACGATAGACTTAAAGAAAGTATTATTTATATCAAATTATATAAAGTATAAAGTTTAGATTGGGAATAAGAAGTACAATGACATTTAAACAAATATATGTTAATATGAAATTGTTTTCTTTTTTCTAAAAGTTTACACCGGTTCCCTTATGTAGAAGATAAAAAGATGTATCAATAAACCTGCACAGTTCATCATTGTGAATCTTAATGATAGAGTTAATATTCTCTGGAAGGCAATCAGATATCAGGCGAGTTGGAATAAAGAGAGACACGGTCAAACTGACCTAATCGAATGAACAAATTAAAAAAATGCTCTCGCATTCGAAGGAAATCAAAAATAACACACTATGTATCATGATTCAGATGCATTAATGGCTGAATTACAAGTAATGTTGAATCCACTTGCGAGCCATGTTTTGAGAAAGCTACCGCAACGGTGAATTAACTGTTATGTATGCAACATATTACATGTATATAATTTATATCTGACCAGTTGGTATTTCCAATATTATCATTGTTCTATTTTTAGAACATAAACTACATGTATGTACTAGAAGGTTCTTAACTGTTGTAGAAAACTCATGCATTATATTTAGATAGAAACTTCTGGAATGATCTTTATTGTTGAAGTTGCTAGATTATGATTACTTGAGAACATAATAGACCTTTCTGGAAACTTCTTAGTTAATATATATAAGGAGACATTTTTCATTACTCTTATCTTTAAGTCATCAGTTACCTTTTTAGTCATCAGTGATCTTTTAAGTCATCAATATATTTGGAGTATTATTCAACTTGGAAATTAAGTGATTTATTGGAGCTTGGATTATTAATCATTCTTGTGAATTTTATTGTGGGAATTTATTCTAAAGTGTTCTTGGATTTAACTTGGATTTAACTGTGCTATTGAAAAAGGATCATTCCAGGATCAGACTAGACATTTGTAATTTTTATTTGGACTTCAGGTATTTGTAAAGATAATTTGTTATTTTATTTTTCTTTAATAATTTTTCTGTAATAAATTTGTTATTGTTACAAGTTTGTTGCTGGCTTTTCTTTCTCGTTACGCCTGGCTCGTAACAGAAATTGGGGGCTCGTCCGGGATTTGAATATTTCTTTTTGGCTACATTATTGGAAATTATTACCATTTATTTTACATTTTATTATTACCGTATTTACTTATCTGAGTTGATATCATAGTTGTTCTATTAAGTGTACCTTTCATTTTTGAAATTTTTGAAACACATCACTTTCTGAGTTTAAAACCAGCAGCAAGCAGTCATGTCTTTTAATTTAGAAAAGTTTGTAGCTGACCCTTCCCAGGAGGTATTAGATTTGGCTAAGAAAACTGATTTGCTCGATCTTGCAAAAAAGTATAATTTATTAGAAATTAAATCTTCAATGCGTAAACAAGAAATTAAAAATCTTCTGATTCATTATTTTGTGGATGAAGATATTTTTGGAGAAGATGCACTTTCTCAGATTGTTGAAAAGCACTCTGAAATTTCTGAAATAAAGATAAAAGAGCTTGAATTACAATTTAAATTTGAACTAGAAAAAATGCAGTTTGAAAAAGAAAGGGAAGAAAGACAGTTAGAAAAAGAAAGGGAAGAAAAAGAAAGGGAAGAAAGACAGTTAGAAAAAGAAAGGGAAGAAAAAGAAAGGGAAAGGCAGTTTGAAAAAGAAAGAGAAGAGAGAAAATTAGAAAAAGATAGAGAAGAGAGAGAATTTCAGTTAAGAATGAGAGAATTAGAAATCAAAGAGAGAACAAATCAGTTTGAACATAGAATAAATTCAAAATTTGATGTCACTAAAAATATTAGGCTTGTTCCACCTTTCCAAGAAAAAGAAGTTGATAAGTATTTTCTTCATTTTGAAAAGGTTGCTGAAAATTTAAAATGGCCAATAGAGCACTGGACATTACTTTTACAGAGCGTCTTAATTGGTAAAGCTCGTGAAATCTATACACAACTTACTGTCGAACAAAGCTCTAATTATGATAATGTAAAAGAATTAATTCTGAAAGGTTATGAGTTAGTACCAGAGGCCTACAGGCAAAAATTCAGAAATTCTAAGAAAGAAATTGGTCAAACCCATGTCGAATTTGCAAGAGAAAAAGAACAACTTTTTGATCGGTGGTGTCTATCTAAGAAAATTAATAAAAATCATGAAAAGCTCAGACAGCTCATGTTAGTTGAAGAGTTTAAACGTTGCATTCACTCTGATGTTAAATCTTTCTTAGATGAAAAACAGGTAGAAACTTTAGAAGAAGCTGCCCGTCTAGCTGATGATTATTCTTTAACCCACAAAGTCTCATTTTTTAATAAAGGGAAGTCCACACCCTTACATTTTAATTCCAAGTTCAGTTCTGGTAATTTATCTGGCTCATTTAGTCAGTCAAATACTCCCAAACCAAAGTCATCTGATGAACATAAAGGTCATAACCCCTTATTTCGTCCTACATGCAATTATTGCAAGAAAACTGGACATCTTATTTCTGATTGCTTTACCTTAAAAAGGAGGCAACAGCCAAACGGGGAATGAGGCCCAACCCCACAGGTTTTAAACCAAATTCAAGGTCTAAAAAACCCCCAGTCCTTTGGTATTTCTTTAACAATGCAATTTTGAATTTTTCAAAGAAACCCAAGTTGTTTCTATTTAAATGGAATTTAATAACCATTCCTTCAGAAGGTTTTCCCTTGCCCATTTAAATCTGTTTACTTGCCCCCCAAAATTTTCCTTTTAAGTTTTAAGGGAAAACCAGGAGCTTCTCATTTTTCCCCTTTATTTTTTAACCCCCAGTTTAACATTTGCCTTTTTTTAAGAAAGCTTTTTTTTCCTTTTTTTTTTTTGGATTTTGGGGTGCCCTTTTATTCAGGGTTTGTGATTTTGGGGTTTTTTTCAAATTTGTCCCTTTTCCAAAATATTTATTTTTTTTTCCTCCAATTTGTTAAACCGGGCGGTGCGGTTTTTTGTTTAAAAGGCTATAAGATCTTTCTTACCCTTTAAAGGTGTTCATTTATTGCTAGGTAATGACTTAGCTGGAGATAAGGTAGTGGTTAATCCACTTGTAACTGACACTCCTTGTGTGGATCAGATACCTGACCCCATTGAGCAGGAAATTCCTGACCTTTACCCTTCATGTGCAGTTACTCGAGCTATGGCTAAGAAGGCCATTCAAGAAGATAATTATTGTTCAGATATTGACTTAGCTGATACTTTTATAGGTCAGTCTTTTGATAATGAAATAAATTTTTCTCACACTCCTACTCTGCCTGAAACTCAGACAGATTTTTCAATATCTGATTTTTCTACACCAAGATCTAAAGATCAAGGTCATGATACGCTGTCAAGGTCACAGCTTATCCAGGAACAACAAAATGATCCTGAGATTTCTGTCCTTTTTCAAAAGGCTTTTAGTGAAGATGAAGCTTTACAAGTCCCTGTTTGTTATTATGAAAAGAATGGGATTTTAATGAGAAAATGGCGACCGCCCGATGTCCCTGCTGAAGAGGAGTGGACAGTTAATCACCAAATTGTGGTCCCTAAATCATATCGCCAGGAAATATTAAGCTTGGCTCATGAAACACCCATGGCAGGTCATTTAGGTGTTAATAAAACCTACCATAAAATTCTCAATCATTTTTATTGGCCTGGCCTTAAAGCAGATGTATCTAGGTACTGTAAATCTTGTCATACTTGTCAGATGGTTGGAAAACCTAACCAGACAATACCTAAAGCTCATTTACAGCCTATTCCTGCATTTGATGAACCTTTTAGTAGAGTTATTATTGACTGTGTAGGTCCATTACCAAAAACTAAATCAGGTTCTCAGTACTTATTAACTATAATGTGTGCTTCTATGCGCTTCCCTGAAGCTATTCCTTTAAGGAATATTAAAGCCAAAACTATTATCAAGGCTCTTGTGAAGTTTTTCACATTTGTTGGTTTACCTAAATCAGTACAGTCTGATCAAGGGTCAAATTTTATGTCTGGTATTTTCCAGCAGGTCATGCACGAGTTAGGTATTACTCAATATAGGTCTTCAGCCTATCACCCTGAAAGTCAAGGTGCTTTAGAAAGATTTCACCAGACTCTGAAAAATATGATAAGGTCATATTGTTTTGACACTGAAAAAGACTGGGATGAAGGCATCCATTTATTGTTATTTGCTGTAAGAGAATCTGTTCAGGAATCTCTTGGCTTCAGCCCTTTTGAATTAGTATTTGGTCACACTGTCAGAGGACCCTTAAAACTTCTAAAAGAGAAATTCCTGTCTGAAGATGACATATCTTTGAATTTGCTTCAGTATGTATCAGATTTTCGAAATAGGTTGACTAATGCATGTGAGTTAGCTAGGGTTAATTTAAAATCAACACAAAGTAAAATGAAATCAAGGTATGATGAGAATGCTCTGGAAAGAAGTTTTAACCCTGGTGATAGAGTACTTGCTCTTTTACCTATACCTGGAAAACCATTACAGGCAAGATACTTTGGTCCTTATACTATTGAGAAGAAAGTCAGTGACCTTAATTATATTATTAATACTCCTGGGAGGCGAAAGCAAAAGCAAATGTGTCATATGTTAAAAGAATATTTTGACAGAGATAGCAAAATTAGTAAACCTATATCTTTTGTAAACTCTGTTCCACAAAATCAATGTTCAATTGAATCTAATAGGTGTGAAAATTTTGAAAAGTCTGATCCTGGTTCAGCAAAGCTTGAAAACTCTGATATTCTGAAAAATCTGGATGAAAAACTTGCTCACTTAGAACCGTCGAAACGAGATGAACTGAAACAGCTTATTTATGAATATGAATACTTATTTCCTGATATTCCCACACGGACTGACAAAATACATCATGACGTCATTCTTGAAAACTCTGAACCAATAAAACAACATCCATATAGAACGAATCCTATAAAAACAAAAGTACCTAAGACAAGAAGTTCAGTATTTATTGGATAATGACTTTATTGAACCAAGTCAAAGCAATTACAGCTCTCCATGTATTCTTGTACCAAAATCAAATGGAAACATATAGAATGGTGTACAGATTATCGTAAAGTGAACTCTGTAACAAAAACTGATTCATTTCCGATACCAAGAATTGATGATTGTATTGACAAAATTGGAAAAGCAAAGTATGTAACAAAGTTTGATCTTCTAAAAGGATTCTGGCAAGTTCCACTTACTGATAGAGCTAAAGAAATATCAGCCTTTGTAACACCAGACGGCTTATATCAATATAAAGTCATGCCATTTGGTATGAAAAACTCACCAGCAACTTTTCAGAGACTTATAAACATGGTAATATCTGGTCTACGCGGATGTGACGCATACATTGATGACGCAATCATCTACTCTGGTGAATGGGGAACATCTCAAAACTATAAGAGCATTCTTCGACCGACTTAGTGATGCTAAATTGACAGTTTATCTTGCAAAAAGTGAATTTTGTCATGCAATTTTAACATTTTTAGGACATGTAGTGGGACAGGGTAAAGTAAAACCAATAGAAGCTAAGGTCAAAGCTATCTCTGAATTTCCTGTGCCAACTTGTTAAAGACAACTGATGCGATTTCTTGGTATGGCAGGGTATTATCGTAAATTTTGTAATAATTTTTCGGTTATTGCAGAACCATTGACAAATTTGCTAAAGAAAAGAAACAAATTCATTTGGAATGACAAGTGTCAAATGGCATTTGACAGCCTTAAAGCCATACTTAAGAGTGCACCAGTTCTCTTGGCACCAGATTTTAATAAAAACTTTAAGTTAGCTGTAGATGCTAGTGACATAGGTGCTGGAAGTGTATTGATCCAAGAAGACAACAATGGTATTGACCATCCTGTTTGTTACTTTTCTAAAAAGTTTAATGAACATCAGAAAAATTACTCTACTATAGAGAAAGAGTGCCTCTCTCTTATTCTTGCTATTCAGCATTTTGAAGTTTATCTAACTTCTTCAAAGTTGCCTGTTGTTGTCTTTAGTGATCACAATCCCCTCACTTTCTTGCATAAACTTAAAAACAAAAATCAAAGGTTGTTGAGGTGGAGCTTATTTTTGCAAGAATATAGTCTTGACATTAGACACATTAAAGGGAAAGATAATCTGATCCCTGATGCACTTTCACGTGTCTAAAACTGTTATTTGCAGTATTTTAAATTTAACATTTATATGATATGATTGATTATTTTTTTTGTTGTTGTTTGCTATTGTTTGTAATAGCATTTATATGATATGATTGGTTATGTTTTTGTTGTTGTTTGCTATTGTTTGTAATACACATATATATGAATGTATAAAATTGTTTAACATTTCTCCTATGTTATTTGTAAGTTACATTGTTTGAATTTATGTAAAAGAAATATTCATTTCATTCATATTTCTTTTTCTTGAAGAGGGGAAGTGTTATGTATGCAACATATTACATGTATATAATTTATATCTGACCAGTTGGTATTTCCAATATTATCATTGTTCTATTTTTAGAACATAAACTACATGTATGTACTAGAAGGTTCTTAACTGTTGTAGAAAACTCATGCATTATATTTAGATAGAAACTTCTGGAATGATCTTTATTGTTGAAGTTGCTAGATTATGATTACTTGAGAACATAATAGACCTTTCTGGAAACTTCTTAGTTAATATATATAAGGAGACATTTTTCATTACTCTTATCTTTAAGTCATCAGTTACCTTTTTAGTCATCAGTGATCTTTTAAGTCATCAATATATTTGGAGTATTATTCAACTTGGAAATTAAGTGATTTATTGGAGCTTGGATTATTAATTATTCTTGTGAATTTTATTGTGGGAATTTATTCTAAAGTGTTCTTGGATTTAACTTGGATTTAACTGTGCTATTGAAAAAGGATCATTCCAGGATCAGACTAGACATTTGTAATTTTTATTTGGACTTCAGGTATTTGTAAAGATAATTTGTTATTTTATTTTTCTTTAATAATTTTTCTGTAATAAATTTGTTATTGTTACAAGTTTGTTGCTGGCTTTTCTTTCTCGTTACGCCTGGCTCGTAACATAACAATAGAAAAAATAGATAAGATTACCACATATTTGAGCATAATATCATGACTGTTTTATTCCACCAACGTTATTTATGAAAATTGAACAAGTATTGAATGTGTCATATCTACAATAAAATATGATAAAGAGGATATTCATGTGACACGAACGGATTGCTTTAGAGATAAAGTGCCTTGCTGGAAAATTATGAATTTCTACAATAGGTTTGTTTTAATGTAATATATCAAAGCTGTAAAATGCTTTAAATTGTTTCTTATTGACAATAAATCACTTTTTCAAATATGAGCTGTTTTAAATCTGTAATAAATAACAACACAATTTCAAATAAACTCATCAAGAAATTGATAATGCGTTTAATTTTTTTGTTGACGATGATTGTAAAACATCTTTTATAATATGTGACCTTATGGTTATTCTTGTTTTAGGAAATTTGATTACAGTTTTGTGAATAACTGTAGACTCGTACCGAGTAGCTGGCGTTTTTTGTGTACGTTGGCTGATTACTTTGAAATGTTACCAGCTATGATTGGAGCAAAATGAGTATGCATAAATAATAGCATAGTATATTGTATACAGTATCTTAAATGAATTTAACATAATTAGAAAAAAATTCAAAATAAACATAAATCTGACTAGTAGACTATGTCAGCATTAATTGATCAAGTCTTGTTTTATAGGACACAATATGGCATTGTGCGGACACAAAACACTACACGTAATTGTTTTCCTGTTATTTCCTTTATTCATTTCATGAATATTTGTTACAAAAATAAACACATCCACACACAATAGTGTACATGTTTAGCAATTGTCGTTTAAATTGTCTTAAATAGAAATACTTTATAATGGACAAAGGTCGCTGACTGTCTGATCAAAAAAGTATTTTATCCAAATACAATAACTTTAGATAAATCGGTTAGAAGCGCCACATAAACAATTACGTGGGTTCATATGAAAATAACATTTTTGAAAAAACGCTGCCTACTTTTACCTGTGTTCTGTATTATAAAGATAGAATTTATAATTCTATATTTAATGTGTGTTTCCTTGTTGATCTTGTTTATCATATTTTGACAAACTTTATCAAAGGTTATTTTCTTTCTCCCGAACAAATTGATATGCGAAAAAGAAGCGAATTGTTTGTGTTTTTTTTTTCATTCGGGTTATTTTGTGATTTATGAAGATTGCAGAAATATAACCAGAGTCAGTATTGCACTTTGAACGTAATTTGATACTAAAGGCTAGTAATCATGCAGATTATTTTTACCTATATATCAAAATAGTTGGCTTCGTTTAAATAAGATATGACCATATAATGAAAATGTTGAAAATATCAATGTTTCATGTGGAAGTTATGTTCACAGTGAACATTTTGTATCATTATTTTTATGTTTTTTTTAATAAAGACCGAAATTTCATTTTAACCTTACACGAGGGGAGAATCCTTTAATATTGATAAGGGGCATTGTGAACTATTACATATGTCAGTTTAACATTTAGTGAGTGCAATTGTTGACTTCTAGAACATATGAATTTATTCATTGAGCCACCAAATTGATGAAATGCTTTGGATAAGCTACTGAAAAAAGATACACCTCTTTAACTGGCTTTCTATAACAAGTATGTTTTGAGCTACATATGAAGCGTTAGTATAAATATTTAGATTAACTGTCATATGGTTCTTTTTATGTAGAAAGAATAGCATTTCCTTTTAAAAATGCTTCTCACGGTTAAAAACATACTTAAAAATCAAGGTTTTAGAAAAATTAAGTGCTTTAAGACAAACTGAGCAGTAACTTATGTCATAGACTTATAATCTATAACTAGCATTATGACACTTTAGTTAACGCTGATATAAACAAAAAGTCCATTAATTCTGAATCAAAGCCACTTGCTCATTTTTATTCATTATTTTACCTGTAACAAGCAGGCATTGCTATGCTCTCCTGATAACAGTCGATAACATTAAAATTTCATACCCAATCTGCCATCTTACTTTTAAATTATGAGAACATGTATAAATATGCATCCAATCTATAGGTAACATTATTGCAAAAAGGTTTTCCTCGGTGTAATTTTATTTGAGAAATTGTATTTTTATTTGCATGCCGTATTGACAAATGTTGAGTATGTTAGCTTTTTTAAAAATTGCTTTAAAATATACACACACCCCTTAACTGGTTGCTGGTAGTTCCGTTGATTGCAGGTAGAACAATTTATTTTGGTAATTATCTTATCCTGCAGGCGATGGCTGCACAATATATCATAGAAAATCAGATAAAAAGACGAACACGTATAGGTAATCCAGTTTGAAACTGACACTTATAAGTTAAGTTATGCCTGCATCAAGCTGTCCTACTTCCAAATGTTCACAGGTGTGATAAAAATGTTGATTATATCTGTGTTGAGTGAAGCATAACAACTGTTAGGTCACAGTTGTCTCGAGAATACAGCGAATCTAACTTCTTTGCATATTTAATAATTGTAAATAAATTCACGTTTTGATGTTCATAGACCCTTTTGTGTTGGAGGGTAGCTGTAAAAAAGGAAAATCATAAAATACATCGATTTCATAGTTTTATAATGTAACCCCGATCTCCTTATCATTGAAGAATATGTGATACGAAATTTAGAAATACATTAAATATCAATTCCCATGGCGGTAATATTCATAGAAATGTGTTGCTTCAATGAAATATTTCGAAGTCTTGATATATCATTTTACAAAAGGGAATTTTATGTATACTTACGTTTCTAAAACTAGAAATGCTATTTGCATGTGAAATGTAAATCATGTATTCTCTTTAAATTAGAATTTGGATTTAAAATCCCTTTTTATACATTTTGATTCAACGTGTTTCCTGACACATACATGGTATCTGTGCTTTTATAAATGCTATTTATCAAACTAAAAATTCAGTTTAAAAGACATTAAGCCCTTCACGGATAAATCAATTCAAACTACACAGTACAAATGCGTCATTTTTTTGGTTGGTCAAAAAGATGTTTGTCAAAGATGTATTTGAGGTAATTGATGTATGCGTCTATCAAAGGCGACAAAGAATCTAATATTTTACGAACACAATCCACATATGGCACTTCGCATGATTAATTAATGAATATCATTGGCTTTGAATGTGTTTTTTATGTTTTAGTTTGTTTGTTTTTTGTCGGTGGTAGTGGTAGTGATTGAGAACTTTTTGTATTTATCATATAGGTTAAGCAGCATGTACAATATTGTTTTATCGCCCAGCTATGTATGATAAAACTTAACTTTTACAATTGTTTTCAAAAGTAATACAGTCAAAATAAATTATGATAATTAAAACCATGTTTAAGTTATCAAACATATTATGCTTCATCTGGTGTACATTAAACTGAATGCCTCCAGATGAGCCAAAATATTTCAGGACAATCAGCCTTAATAACAAAATTAATGTAGTTTTTACTTAGATTTTCAGAAAAGCAACATTATTTTCAATTCAAGAAATAACCTAGTACCTGTAATTTGCATTTAATTTAACTGACTTATTTGTAGGTATTCACTACAATATATTCATTGCTTGACTAATATATGATAAACAAGATCAACGAGAAAAGGCGGCGTTCAATGAACGCAACCCCCCACACGAACAAGCAACAAAAACCAGTGGCAAGAAGCCCAAGAGGAGGGTCCGAAACAAAAACAGGGCACAAGGTAGAGCGCGAACAGGTTAATCACTAAAATGATACATAGTTTGTAACTGATAAGGAATTCAAAGGATGGGCAGTAAGGGCTTTTTTGCATTTTCCGAACTAATCTTTGGATTTTTCAAATATTTTAATTGCTATTTGTTATATGTAAAAAAGTTGTGTTGTGCACTTGATAATATTTTTCCTATAGGTACCTGTTATAAATTTTGATGCAAACTATCATGTATATTAAGACATGTTTTGAAAAAAATAAGTTATTACTGAAATATCCGCATAATTTTACACGGTGGTTCTATTTAAATAAATATAATTGTGCCAGGTTTAGGTCTTCATTATGTATCCTTTGTACTCATTTGTTTTCTATCAGGGAAGCTTTTAATATAGACTGTAAACTGATAATGTCATTTAAAATACCAACAGAAGTTAAAGACGTGATAAGTTTGATTGTACCCTTGATTAAAATGTAAGCCTCGTTAAGTATGTTCCTACATCGATTCCTTTAATTTTCATAATGCTATTTTAAGTATTCCTATTAAAGACAATAAACATTCAGTCTGATGAATAAATTGCCTTTTCGTGATAATTAATATTATATGGCATCATTACGGTACGCACGATAGTTATAATACTGAATAACAAGTTTCGATGTAGGCGTAAAGAAATAACAAATACACGTATATTAGAAATTGAAAAATAATCCCCGTAAATATCTAAAAAACGATTCTGAAAAATGAAAAATAAAGAATGTTCAAACATGAAAAGGTTTGGTTGGCGTTTGGGTGTGATTACAAAGACAACAGCACGATAAATAACTTGGCTTGATATATCTGTGAACTGTAGAACAAGTGTAATGTGTTTCATTTAATGATTAAGTTTGACATTCCGAATAAAATGACATCACGCGAAGTAGATAAGGTTTTGAAAAAAGGATTTAAAAGAGCTGATCTAAGGAAGGTCAAAAGGTCTAAAACATAAAAATGTGAAATTGATTTATTTACCAAGTGATGTACTATTATAATGAATACCCCCCCCCTCAAAAACCACAAAAAAAACCAGAAAAAAGCAAAAACATGAATTAAAGAAATACTTAGATATACATTTAAAATGGCGTGTTAAAGGAGTATAATTATCTGTTAACAATAATCCCTTAAAATGGGTAGAGAAAGTGAAATAACTATGTTTAAAAACGTTAAAATTAATGATGTATATGATCAAGGAACATTAATGGATAAAAATATTACAATCCATTTCCTAAATAAAAGGTATTGCTGGAAAACGAAGTTTATTTTAATAAAAATAATGACTAGGTAGAACCATAACTATTTGTTAAATAATTTGTTTGAAGCCAATCCCAGTTAGTAACAGACACTGACTTCGAAACTAAGGGTACAACAGAAATCCCCAGCTAGGTACATGCATAAACTTGCTTATGTCAAGTTTTGTAATTTATCTCGTTCCAAACTCCCGAAACTTTTTTGTAAGTAACAGCGAACTAAACATTGCTTATTACATAGTTTTATTATAATATCTCACTTCTTATTCTGATTATCGTGCGGAAAGTATTGTTTTAGTAACAGTTACCCCGACTTTAACTCCAGCGGGTCCATGAGCATTCTTATACAACCAACCGATCGACCAACCGACCGACAAGCGCACTCCTATATTACCCCTAAACTACGTTTGTTGGGGTATAAAATCACGTTTCCAAACAATATGCTATAATTGTGTTCAGTTTTATGTAAAATGAATATTGTATGCTTTACAAAGTAATACGCTGTTGACAATGAAACGGTAAACATATAAATGTTTTAGAAAATTGGAGAAAATAACATAAAAAATAACATTTCCTGAAAAGGAAAAACATGTAAATACACAGTACTTAAAAGAACACTATTTAAAGTATTAACTTGAAGTAACCTGAATGATCTTAAGCACACTGATGGTTATGTTATTATTTCCAAGTGTTAGTCAATTGCACGAAAATACACATTCTGTGACTGTTCAGTATTATTTTACTGGATTGAAATGCAATATTACTTAAATATTATTATTTCAAATATTTCGTTTATAAATTAATGATAATAAATTGAATGTGGAATGAAATATTCAGCTGTTATTAGTTTTAAATAAGGACAGTTTAGTCTGATTTGCTACATATATTGCCACCATTATTGTCATAGTTTCTCATTTACAAACTAATTCTGCAACCTATTATGTACAATGAACCCTGCTAAATGAAAATAATCATTTAATTGAAATATATGTATTGTCGTCTTTATACATTATTGCGAATAGAGAAAATATAATTTACTTTTATAACCCAGCAAAATATTTACTACTTAAGAATGCTTAGCAGAATTATTATCATAATTATCAGTTTATGGAAGAAGAGAAATAACAGTTTTAGATAATGAAAACAAAAACATGTGATAACGGGTAGAAAATTAATCAATTCAAATATTTCAATTTATTTTGTAAATCTATATAATATTAAAAATGAGTTGTATCTCTTTATTTATATTTTTTATAAAAGTCTGGAAGGTAACATGATATATTTTTACTTTCTTTGAAAGTAATGCTAAGTCCAAAGTTATTACTTACACTGAAAGTAAAAGAGACGATGTTTAGACCAATGATCGTAAATTAAAGTGACATTATGCTCATAGTTTCATGGTCAAGTGGAGCTGAATTGACTTTATATTTCATAAAAACTACCGTTGAAATGGTGTTTGACCAAAAGTTAATATTGGAAAACATTCATGATCAAATTATAGATCTGTCTAAAATAAGAAAAGACTGCCCCGCTCTTTTTATAAACTGAGCGTAAGATGTAAATTCTAATAGATATTTATAGAAATTTAATTTGGATCAGTGCAATTATTTATTGTTTATGGGAAGTAAATTATTAAATTAAAAGGACTTATGGCAAACATGATTTGATATTCATACTTCTTTGGATGGACGTAATGTCCCTTTAATATTTTTATATATCATGATCGCTTGTCGCATGAGTTCAAACCCCATTTTCCTGAGCAAGAAACTACACTTATTACACAGTAGTGGTTGGTTCCAAGAACGGCTTCGAAAGTGTGTCTGCATAGCATCATTCACAAACGAACTAAAATGAATTCTGTATAACCTTATATACTATACTTGAAACTACTTTAGACAAAAATATATACTAAAACAATGCACTAATGTTCTCTAAAGATATTATTTCGTGAATGTACCAAATGCAACATGTTCTCAAATTTAATTTGTTTCCTTTTTAAGGATAATGTTTATCTGATCGATAGCAATAATGTGTTAGAGTCTGATACAGAACATTACTCGTCTACTGGTTACAGTTTTTGTGCTGAGCAAAAAACAGCTATAACATTAGCTTTCATTGAACAAACGGAGAATATGAAAAAATAAATGGACGGGAATATGGTGAATAAAGACCTTAGGTGCCCTTCAGTGCATTATTTTAGGCACGAAAAGGGCACCTTAATAGAACTACCGACGTCCCGTAAGCTAGCTGGATATGTCAATAGTAAAAGTATTTATTTTGGGTTTTACCATGCACAAACACTGTTAACATAACAAGCCTTTTCGTTGAAAATATCTAAGATATTCCGCTGACATACAAATGGACACCTTTGGTAGAACCACCGACGTTTTGTGAGCTAGTTTGCTAGCTTCTTCATGTGCAAGAATCAAAACACCCTGACAGATAAGGACCGATCACGTTGAGGTGCAAATATTTTGAAGTCAGCGACATTAATTAATCTACCACTGACGCCCCTTGAGACGTTATTGAATAAATTGATGTCAAAGGCAAAAAACAACAATATAGATAACTTTATTTGATAATTAGATTGATTGAATGGTTCAACATAATAATTTACCTTTTTCCAACAATTCAAGATCACATTTTGTAAAGAAAAATCTCAAGATGACATATTTGTCTTGCAAAGTAAATACTTAACGGATATTATCTCATAAAAGACAGGATATTAAAATCGTGCTCTTAGTCTACTTGACTATTCATTGATCAAGTCCTATATATTGCCGTCTAACTTTGATTAAGTAAATGTACTTTTTTAACAATTGTCGGCGAACAAAATGAAAAATAAATAACTTATTACAGCAGTTAACTATACCGACTTTGTGCTAACCTCAAAACATTGTGTTTCTTGTATAAAGTGTATTAATAGTCGAGAGTAGGTACATTTTACCATCCATTTCTTTTGAAATTATGTAACTATGTAGTGATTAAAAGTTTACAAAATACCATTGTTGCGCTAGACTCAGCAGATATATGTTTGATATTGCAAAACTTTGTTCAGCTTTCTCAATCCAGTCATTTACAGAATCGTCAAGAATAAATGACGAATCCACCACTTATTTAATTTACATTAAATCCTTTTAGTCTACTTCAGACAAAAGAGTTAGAAAAATGAATAATGTACCTGATTTATGTTGTTATCTATAAATATTTCACAAGATTTTAAAAATTTCTTCGATATTGTATGACCATACATTTTTTCTGTATGAAAATGACCTTCGAATACTCGGTAGAAGTTTGACTTTACACATTTTAAGTTTCAATCTCTTTGAAATAAGCAATAACTTGCTTGAATGAGTAAGAAAATAGCTTTCATTTATTTGTCTGGCATTAGGCGCCTCTTTGGCATCACGACTGCGCATGCGCGACGCCATATTGGATTCTATTTTAAGAATGACATTATCGTTCTATTTTTAGAATGACATTATCGTTTTATTTTTAATCTCCCGGAAGTATACGGAGCTGACTCGTATACACGATTTAGGGCTTGAATCGCGGACATTGAGGGTCAGGTCCTCGGCCCTAGACGGAGAGATAATTAACATCATGAAAGATAAAAGAAATGTTTCTAAATAGATACGTGCTTAATTTATAAATAAAAAAAACAAATAGGTTTTTTTAATATGTTCAAAATAAATAATATTTATAAAATATAACTCGTTTACTTACCTACATTTAGTAAGGAAATGACTGTCATAGCGTAACGTTCTTGTAGACTGCGCATGATCTATTTTTAGTCACGGTATTTCACAACCACCATGAGCTATTTCATCAGCCCCACGCGGGTGTCAATGAAAGAAAAAGGCATTAAGTACAGTCGCCGCTCAGTCCAGATTCACAATACCTAGCGGAACTATTTTGAACAAAAACCCTTTATCCTTCGTTACTTAATATAACTTTTCATTAATCACAAAAGAATTTATTATCCTTTCAAACGCAGCGACCGTCAAGTACAGTCGCCACTTAGTCTAGATTTACAATACCTAGCGGAACTATGTTGAACAAAAACCCTTTATCCTTCGTTACTAAATATAGCTTTTCATTAATCACAAAAGATTAATAGAATTGACGGACCTTTTCTCTTCGCATGCATTCACAAATTTACGCTTTATATATCGTACCCCCTTAATTAGGTTCCTTTCAAGTGCATACCACGGTCAACTGATTGCATATTTTAAACACGGTTGCCCTTAACAACTGGTCAAATTTTGTGATTTTTATGAACACTTTAAATTCCCGTTTTGTTTTTTTTTTTACGAAAATTGATTTTGAATGAATACACTTATGTATACGAAAGTTGTAAACTGATTTTGAATGAATAACTTATGTATAAGAAAGTTGTAAACTGATTTTAAATGAAATTTATAATACATTTAAGCTATAAACCGGTTTTTTATCGTTTGGGCAACCGTTTACGCTCAAAATTTTTGAGATAAAGTCGTTATAAGATAGAATAAACCGAAAGCTTTCGTTTTGACCCGGGGTTCTCGATTCGATTTTCAGCCGTTTTTGAGTTATGACGCAAGAGCGATTTTAAACCCTAAATTGCGAAAGTCAATAAAAACGTTAGAACTTTTTACCAATCGATTCGTCTCGTCGCGCTGATTAAGAAAATATATAGTTTTATGGGTTTATCTTTTACCGTTTTCGAGTAATTCGAGTTTAAAGTCACCGGAAGTGACGTCACAGAAATTTCAAAATCGATTTTTTCCGTTATTTCTTGACCGAATATATACGTGTTTGGTATCGTTGGAAAGCATTTTACCACACCTGTTACCTGACGCTATTCAAAAAGCCATTGGACCGGAACTGAAATCACTGAAGCGTAAAAACGTGTTTTCTGTACCACGTCCGGACCGAACTAAGGCGTGTTTGGTATCAAACGAAATGTCTTAAGCCGCTCTTTATGAATACGGACTAAAATCGAAATTAAAATCACTCATACATAAACGCTTTTTCTTTTTAACATTTTTCACAGAAACTACAACTGATTTTAAATGAAATTTATAATACATTTAAGCTATAAACCGGTTTTTTATCGTTTGGGCAACCGTTTACGCTCAAAATTTTCGAGATAAAGTCGTTATAAGATAGAATAAACCGAAAGCTTTCGTTTTGACCCGGGGTTCTCGATTCGATTTTCAGCCGTTTTTGAGTTATGACGCAAGAGCGATTTTAAACCCTAAATTGCGAAAGTCAATAAAAACGTTACAACTGTTTTCCAATCGATTCGTCTCGTCGCGCTGATAAAGAAAATATATAGGTTTATGGGTTTATCTTTTACCGTTTTTGTGTAATTCGAGTTTAAAGTCACCGGAAGTGACGTCACGGAAATTTCAAAATCGATTTTTTCCGTTATTTCTTGACCGAATATACTCTTGTTTGGTATCGTTGGAAAGCATTTTACCACACCTGTTACCTGACGCTATTTAAAAAGCCATTGGACCGGAACTGAAATCACTGAAGCGTAAAAACGTGTTTTTGTACCACGTCCGGACCGATCTTAGGCGTGTTTGGTATCAAACGAAACGTCTTAAGCCGCTCTTTATGAATACGGACTAAAATCGAAATTAAAATCACTCATGCGTAAAAATCATTAAAATAACTAAAATAAGCTTTCCCCCAGTCTTTACTCCTTGCCTATCAAACTATTTATGACAAGTTACTATAGCCTATCGTTAAACAGTCCAGTTACGACAGGTTTAAACCGGTATTGCTATTTTTGATTAGCCAATGAAATTGAAGAACGGTGACGTTTAAAAATAGACAGCCTCGTTTTGAACCCACTCTTTTTCATTAACCAATCAAAATGGAGAACGATGACGTTTAAAAATAGACAGCCTCGTTTTGAACCCACTCTTTTTCATTAACCAATCAAAATGGAGAACGATGACGTTCTTACCAAAAATAGATATGACTCGCGCAACGGAGAGTATATAAGAGAGCGCTTTAGCCCCCTCCGTCATTCTGACTTTAGAACTCTAACCGACAACATGGAAAACATAGCAGCTACTTTCGAAATGATGGTGAATTCTTTCACCGACGCTGAAGAATTAATGAATTTTGCTGCGACATGGGGGATACAGGATTCCCCCGGGGTGCGGTTTCGACTATTTCAGTTAAGGAACCCACAATATGGAGATGACTTTGTGAATGAACAAATGGAAAGATTACTCGACAGTTTAAACGACACAATGCAGAACCGAGAAGACACGGAAAATTTTGATTTGGCGCTAGAGTACGTAAGAGAGCAAGAGGAAATCGAGGGTGCAGTAAGAGCACTATTATTTGACGAAGAAATGGATAAGATGGCGACTGCTTGTGTGGAAGACGGGGAGTGGAGCCCTCAATCACCAGGGTTACAAGTAGGGAGTGGGGATGAGCCTCAAGCGGGACCCTCTCATAGGCCCGACGCCCCACGGGAGCTTCAGTATACGATAAGTAAAAAATCAGAAAGGACATACGCCACAAAAGCAGCGGTGGATCGTACATATCGAGTGAAAATTGATGAACAGTATAATGGACAGAGACTGCAAGATGTGAGACAAGGACTTCACCAAATGTTTGAAGACGTGCTCGAAGAAGCCCGGGGCAATTTGGCGGGGAACGATTTGGGTCGTGTCGTTATTCATCATCAAGGATTACACGATCCCATCATAGTTCCTCTTCAGCCCTGGGACCAGTTGACCGCCAATAAAGTGATGGAAATCATCGAAAAGGTACTGAATAGCAACCAAAACTTGTCCATCGATGAAAGCTTTTATATATCTATAGGCTCTATTGAATTACCTAAAGGAGGAGCAAGACGAAGAATCACTAAACTAAAAGGAAAAAATAATTCGTTAAAGTTAAAAACCTCTATAGTCACAATTGAGAACGAAGATCAACTGTGTATGGCGAGGGCGATCGGGGTGAGCTGGGCCAAGTTAAACAGATGTAGCCAAGACGAATGGAAAGAAATTGCTAAAAACCGCCAAAAGAAGTCTAATATACAGCTTATACTAGAACATCAGCGAGTGCCAGAGAGTTACTATAAACAGCTACGTTCAAAATCTCGCGATGAACAGAGACAACTAGCGGTAGCCATCAGTCAATTAGCCGGAGTGCCCTTAGATCGGCCCGCTAGTTTGAATGACGTAGAGGCGTTCGAAGAAGTGTTGGGGGTGCGCGTGATGGTGGTCAGCGCCAGACTAGGCAACAAGTTCATAACTAGCCCTAGTAAAGACGAGCGTCCATGCATTTACCTGTACCTCGTGGACGACGACCACTTTCACGCCATTACCAGCGTAACTGGATTCTTCAGCGCGAGGTATTTCTGTGACCAATGCCTCAAACACTACGACCACAGAGAAAGGCATCAGTGTGAGACCTCGTGTATTGTGTGTAAGACGGATACCTGCCCGGAAACAGAAAATACAGTCAAATGTGATAACTGCAATATGACATGTAGATCAGACAAATGTTTTAAACAACATAAAACAGTACCGGTACACAAAAAAGGAAAATGTAAAGGAAAACTCAGCGGACTATCCCAGTGTCAAAAATACTGGAAATGCCCAACATGCTACAAAGTCATAAGGACCGACAAAAGGAAGAAAGAAGACCATGAGTGCGGAGAATATTTGTGTAACTCGTGCGAACAATATGTAATGGAAGGACATTTATGTTATCTCAGATCAATACCAGCCAAGGAACATTATAATTCTAAATTTATATTTTTTGATTTTGAATGTTGTCAGGATGAAGTGTCAAGAGTGTGAAAACGGATATGTAGCGAGTAGAAAACGAAATTGTAAAGACTGTCAATCACATGAGGTATGTAAATCTTGCTCTAAATGTCAACACTGTAAATCATCTTGGTGCGGAAAAGCCACTCATCGTCCCAATTTCGTAGTAGCACATACTGTATGTCCAAAATGTATCGATAAAACCTTGACCCCCGAATCTAAATGTAATAAATGCGGTACGCGGTGCGACGAATGTGACAACTCTGAGCTACATGATAATGAAGACCCAGGACCGTGTCCGGGTAAATGTGGATTCAGAGAAGTCACTTTCGAAGGAGCCGACACTGCAGAAAAATTTGGTGAATGGTTATTTTCCCCCCAGCACGAATATTTTAAAGTATTTGCTCATAATATGAAAGGTTACGACGGCTATTTCCTTTTAGAGTACTTAATAGACCAATCATTGAGACCGGACAAGATTATTTACAGTGGCTCCAAAATTATGTATATGACAATAGAGTCGGATTTACATATCAAAGTGATTGACAGTCTCAACTTTTTACCTATGAAATTGTCCGCCCTCCCTAAAGCGTTTGGATTGACTGAATTAAAGAAAGGTTGGTTTCCTCATTACTTCAATACTAGCGAGAATCAGAATTATGTAGGCCCGTACCCGGATGCTCAGTGTTATGGTCATGATTTTATGAGTGAGAAAGAGAGAGCTGAATTGTTAGTGTGGTTGAGTGAGAGAAAGGACGACGTGTTTGATTTTAGAAAAGAAATGTTGGATTATTGTAGAAGTGATGTAGATATTTTAAGACAAGCGTGTTTGAAATTTAGAGAGTTGTTAATGAGTGCTACGGGTGAAAGAATAGAGGTGGTGAATGAAAAAGGAAAGAAAGAAAAAACGTGGGTCGGAGCCGTGGATCCATTCGATTCCGTGACCATAGCTTCCGTCTGCATGAATGTCTTTAGAACCAAATTTTTAGAAGAAGAATGGAAAGTAAAATTAGAGGGCAGGGATGATTGGATACCTTCAAAATTAATAGACGGAAAGCTTTATGTGTTGCGCGAAAACGAATGGATCCTCGAAACCAAACTCACGGGTGAGAAAGTAAGTGAGACAGAATTTGTAAGGACACCCATAGCGAAAATTCCTCCTAATGGTTATAATGATCAATATAGCGAAGCGTCCATACAATGGTTAGAATGGGTGGCGTGTACAAAAAACGTCAAAATTCAGCACGCTTTAAATAAGGGAGAGAAATCTTTACTGGGAACACGTTACAAATTAGACGGTTACTGCGAGGAAACAAACACGGCCTATGAGTACCATGGTTGTATCTTTCATGGATGCCCTGATTGTTTCGCAGATAACCGAGAAGAAACGCGTCACCCACTCACCAACCAATCATTAGATGAATTGTACGCGTTAACGATGAAAAAGAAAGCTTACATCCAACAGTTAGGCATGAAATACGTTTGCATTTGGGACCACGAATTCAAAAAACAAAAGATTCAAAATACTGAACTGAAACAATTCGTAGAAAGCTTAGATATAATTGATAGGTTAGACCCGAGGGAAAGTTTCTTCGGGGGTCGCACCAATGCCAGTCAACTCTATTACAAAGGGGAAGAACAGGAAGAAATCAAGTATGTGGATTTCACGAGCTTGTATCCATGGGTGAATAAGTATTGTCAATATCCCGTAGGACATCCTACCATCATAACCAAAGATGTTAAAGACATCGAGGGCTATTTCGGTATAGCCAAGGTCAAAATATTACCCCCTAGAGGATTATACCATCCCGTGCTACCGTATCGCTCAAATAACAAGTTGAAATTCCCCCTATGTAGGACCTGCGCCGATACTGAGAATCAAAACCCATGCGCCTGTTCAGAACAAGAAAGAGAGTTGACTGGTACGTGGTGCACTCCGGAGATTCAAACGGCCGTTAAATTAGGATATCAAATTAAAAAGATTTACGAAGTATACCACTGGGAGGAATCCACACAATATGACCCAAAAACCGGATCAGGGGGACTGTTTGCCAATTACATAAACACATTTTTAAAGTTTAAGCAAGAGGCAAGCGGTTCTCCCGACTGGATACACAATGAGCAAGATATGACAAATTATGTGTCTCAATACTTACAGAAAGAGGGAGTTTCGTTGGATCGGGCAAACATCTCGAAGAACCCGGGTTTGAGAGCTCTGGCTAAATTATGTCTCAATAGTTTTTGGGGCAAGTTTGGTCAGAGACTCAATATGCGCCAGACAGAGTTCTTTCACGAACTACAGGTCAACCTCTTCTTCCAATTGTTTGCCGATCCGACGAAAGAACCTCTGAATTTTCACATACTTACCAATGACATGATACAAATAGAATGGCAATATAAACGAGACTGCCAACCCGAAGATAATAAAACGAACATATACTTAGCTACGTTTACTACATGCTGGGCAAGACTCAAACTCTACAGTGTGCTCGAAAAGCTCGATAGACGAGTGCTGTATTACGATACGGACAGCGTCATCTATGTGAGTCGCCCTGGACAGTATGATCCGCCATTAGGAGATTACTTGGGTGAACTCACGGATGAGCTGAGTGGAGGGGAGCATATTGTAGAATTTGTGTCGGGTGGTCCTAAAAATTATGCCTATAGAACCAATAAAAACAACGAAACTTGTAAAGTCAGGGGTTTCACATTAAATTATACAAATAGCCAACTCATCAACTTTGAAAGTGTGAAAGATATAGTAACAGACCCACAAAAGAATTCAAATATCGTAGTAACAAACCCTAGTAAAATTTGTAGAGATAAAAGAAAAAGAAAATTGTACAATAGGGAAGAAAAGAAAAGTTATCAGATGGTGTATACCAAGCGTAGAAAACTGGACAATTATGATACAGTACCATATGGATATTAGAATAAATTATTGCTGTTGTAAATATTTGTTCTTATTGTTTCGTTTTCTGTCACATGCGTTAAAAAAGTGTAACTGCTTTTTCAATTTTTGTCACTACTGATTCAAAAAGTGTTACGCATTTTCCGGTTTTTGCACGTTTACATGTGATTTTCCATAGGGTATGTTTCAAAAAGTGTCACTGCTGTGTCAAAAAGTGTCACTGCTAATTCAAAAAGTGTCACTGCTAATTCAAAAAGTGTCAATACTGTTTCAAAAAGTGTAACTACTTTTTTCAATATTTGTCACGTATGATTCTGTTTTTTGTCACATGTGTATTAAAAATGTATATTATTGAATAAAAGTATGTAAGAATATGCAGTCTTGCTTATTTCATTCTATCTTTCGTAAGAATATGAACGATACCGAGTCCCATGAACCCGAAAGGGACACGTTTATTCACTTTTCAAAAGCGGATGAAGAAATACGTTCTAACGGAGACAAGTGGCATTTATTAGGTACACGAGTACCCCAGGCTGAAATTGTCTACTTTTGCCAAATGATTATTGTCTACATTATTATCATCGTCTCAATTATAAATCTATCCCTTCAAAACGGTACTAGCGAATTGTGGATAAGTCTGTTAAGCAGTTGTATAGGATACGCCTTACCTAGTCCTAAGCTGAAGAAATAATAATGAAGGCATCTCTACCTTTCGAACCATGCTCCAGTATGTGTATAAGTGGACAGACGGGAAGCGGAAAAACGCAATGGGTGTACAAGTTTTTGCTTAACTTGAGAGATATGTATTCTAAAGACCCACCATCACACATCTTATATTCTTATGGTATTCATCAGGACTTATTTGATGAAATGGAACGGTCCATTTCATCAAATAAGTCCTGATGAATACCATAAGAATATAAGATGTGTGATGGTGGGTCTTTAGAATACATATCTCTCAAGTTAAGCAAAAACTTGTACACCCATTGCGTTTTTCCGCTTCCCGTCTGTCCACTTATACACATACTGGAGCATGGTTCGAAAGGTAGAGATGCCTTCATTATTATTTCTTCAGCTTAGGACTAGGTAAGGCGTATCCTATACAACTGCTTAGCAAACTTATCCACAATTCGCTAGTACCGTTTTGAAGGGATAGATTTATAATTGAGACGATGATAATAATGTAGACAATAATCATTTGGCAAAAAGTAGACAATTTCAGCCTGGGGTACTCGTGTACCTAATAAATGCCACTTGTCTCCGTTAGAACGTATTTCTTCATCCGCTTTTGAAAAGTGAATAAACGTGTCCCTTTTGGGTTCATGGGACTCGGTATCGTTCATATTCTTACGAAAGATAGAATGAAATAAGCAAGACTGCATATTCTTACATACTTTTATTCAATAATATACATTTTTAATACACATGTGACAAAAAACAGAATCATACGTGACAAATATTGAAAAAAGTAGTTACACTTTTTGAAACAGCAATGACACTTTTTGACACATTAGTGACACTTTTTGAATAAGCAGTGACACTTTTTGACACAGCAGTGACACTTTTTGAAACATACCCTATGGAAAATTACATGTAAACGTGCAAAAACTGAAATATGCGTAACACTTTTTGAATCAGTAGTGACAAAAATTGAAAAAGCAGTTACACTTTTTTAACGCATGTGACAGAAAACGAAACAATAAGAACAAATATTTACAACAGCAATAATTTATTCTAATATCCATATGGTACTGTATCATAATTGTCCAGTTTTCTACGCTTGGTATACACCATCTGATAACTTTTCTTTTCTTCCCTATTGTACAATTTTCTTTTTCTTTTATCTCTACAAATTTTACTAGGGTTTGTTACTACGATATTTGAATTCTTTTGTGGGTCTGTTACTATATCTT
Organism: Ruditapes philippinarum; assembly: GCF_026571515.1. Classification (NCBI taxonomy): domain Eukaryota; kingdom Metazoa; phylum Mollusca; class Bivalvia; order Venerida; family Veneridae; genus Ruditapes; species Ruditapes philippinarum. Next base: position 1,663 of record NW_026866885.1, on the reverse strand, counting down.
TCACACTTTCAAAGTTGATGAGTTGGCTATTTGTATAATTTAATGTGAAACCCCTGACTTTACAAGTTTCGTTGTTTTTATTGGTTCTATAGGCATAATTTTTAGGACCACCCGACACAAATTCTACAATATGCTCCCCTCCACTCAGCTCATCCGTGAGTTCACCCAAGTAATCTCCTAATGGCGGATCATACTGTCCAGGGCGACTCACATAGATGACGCTGTCCGTATCGTAATACAGCACTCGTCTATCGAGCTTTTCGAGCAGTTTTGTTTTATTCCCTTTTTTATTTTGGGGTTTTGGTTTTTTTTTAAAATTAAAAAAGGGGTTTTTTTTTTTGGCCCCGGGAAAAAGTTTTGTTGGAAAAATTTTTTTGGGTTTTTTGGGTTTTGGGAACCCCCCCAAAAAAAATTTTTTTTTCCCCCAAATTTTTTTTTTTTTAAAAGGGGGGGGGCCCCCCGGGTTTTATTTTAAAATTTTTTTTTTTTTTAAATTTTTTTTTGGGGGGAAAAACCCTTTTCAATTTTGGAAATTTAAAAAAATTTTTTTTTGGGGGGTTTTGGAAAAAAAGGGGGGGAAAAATTTTTTGGACCCCTTTTCCCGGGGGGGGGGGGGTTCCTTTTTTTTAAAATTTTTTGGGTTATTTTAAAATTTTTTTTTTGGGGATTTTTTTTTTTAAAATTTGGGGGGATTTCCCAAAAAAATGGGCCCCCCCTTTTTTTTTTTTTTTTTTTTTTTGGGGGGGGGTTTTTTTTTCTTTTTAAATTTTTTTAACCCTTTTTTTTTGGGGGGGGGGGCCCCCAAAAAAAAACCTTTACTTTTTTTTTTTCCCCCTTTTTTTTTTCCCTTTTAAAATTTTTTTTAAAATCCCCGGTTTTTGGGGGGAAAAAAAATTTTTTTTTTTTTTTTTTTTTTTAAAAATTTTTAATTTTAAAAGGCTTTTTTTTTTTTTTTTTGGGTTTTTTTTTTTTTTTTTTAAATTTTTCCCCCAAAAATTTTGGGGGGTTTTTGGTTTTTATGAAAACCCCCCCTTTTTTTTTTTTTCCCCTTTCGGGGCCCCAAAAAAAAAGGGGGGGCCCCCAAAAAATTAAAAAAAAAAATTTTTGGTTTTTTTTTCTTTTAGGGTTTTTTTGGGGCCCTTGGGGGAAACCGGGTTTTTAAAAAAATTTTTTTTTTTTAAAATTAAAAGGGGGTTTCTTTTTTTAAAAACCCTTTAATTTTTTTAAATTTTTTTTAAAAAAAAACCCCCCCTTTTTTTTTTTTAAAAACCCCGTTTTTGAAAAAAGGGGGGGGGAAATTTTTTTTTTTTTTTTTTAAAAAATTCCCTTTTCCCCTTTTTTTAAAACCCCCTTTTTTTTTTGGGGGTTTTCCCCAATTTTTCCAAAACCCTTTTTAACCCCTGTTTTTTTGGGTTTTTTTGGGGGCCCCAAAAATTAAAAAATTTTTTTTTTGGGGTTTAAAAAATTTTTTTTTTTTTTTTTTCTTTTCTTTTTTTTTTTTTTAAAAACTTTTTTTTAAAAAAGGGGGAAGGGGCCCCAAATTTTTTTCCGGCTTTTTTTCCCCCCCTTTTTTTAAAAAAAAAAAAAACCCCCCCCTTTTTTTTTTTTTTTTTTTTTTTTTCCCCCCCCCCCTTTTTTTTTTTAAAACCCCCAAGCCCCCCCC
>NW_026866884.1:0-24443 GCF_026571515.1 Ruditapes philippinarum | reverse complement strand
ATACACTGTATTATTTTCAATTTCGTTTTTTTATAATTATGTTTCGATAGAAACCAATAACAAGCACAACTATAATAGATACAGTAGTACTTTTGTTAACACTTATATGTATGTAACGACACTTTGCCTGGTTCAATTAAGATAGTGCTATGAATTATTAAGTGGACCACCAAATGTCCCCCTAATCCATCGGTCTACCTAGGCAGTATATATAAAGACGATCGGGGTCCCTAATGCATGTTTGATATATATATAATATATATATATATATATATATATATATATATATATATATATATATATATATATATATATATATATATATATATATATATATATATATATATAGTGTCTGCATTTTACTATATGTTTCATATTGTCCTGCATTTACTATATATCTATATTGTCTGCGTTTTACTATATGCTACATATTGTCTGCATTTATCAAAAGTTGTACTATATATCTTTAGTGTCTGCATTTTACTATGTATCTATATTGTCTGCGTTTTACTATATGTTTCATATTGTCTGCATTTATCAAAAGTTGTACTATATATCTATAGTGTCTGCATTTTACAAAATGTATTTAATCTTAAACAAATATGTTCTCTATTATATCTATAGTGTCTGCATTTTACTATATGTTTCATATTGTCTGCATTACTATATATCTATATTGTCTGTGTTTTACTATTAGCTACCTATTGTCTGCATTTATCAAAAGTTGTACTATATATCTATAGTGTCTGCATTTTACTATATATCTATATTGTCTGCGTTTTGCTATATGTTTCATATTGTCTGCATTTATCAAAAGTTTTACTATATATCAATAGTGTCTGCATTTTACAAAATGAATTTAATCTTAAACAAATATGTTCTCTATTATATCTATTGTGTCTGCATTTTACTATATGTTTCATATTGTCTGCATTTACTATATATCTATATTGTCTGCGTTTTACTATATGTTTCATATTGTCTGCATTTATCAAAAGTTGTACTATATATCTATAGTGTCTGCATTTTACTATATGTTTCATATTGTCTGCATTTATCAAAAGTTGTACTATATATCTATAGTGTCTGCATTTTACTATATGTTTCATATTGTCTGCATTTATCAAAAGTTGTACTATATATCTATAGTGTCTGCATTTTACTGTTACATTTAACAAAAAGAGTTTAATTTTAAACAAATATTTTCCCTATTATTTCTATATTGTCTGCGTTTTACTATATGTTTCATATTGTCTGCATTTTACTATATATCTATATTGTCTGCGTTTTACTATATGCTACATATTGTCTGCATTTATCAAAAGTTGTACTATATATCAATAGTGTCTGCATTTTACTATATGTTTCATATTGTCTGCATTTACTATATATCTTTATTGTCTGCATTTCACTATATGTTTCATATTGTCTGCATTTATCAAAAGTTGTACTATATATCAATAGTGTCTGCATTTTACAAAATGAATTTAATCTTAAACAAATATGTTCTCTATTATATCTATAGTGTCTGCATTTTACTATATGTTTCATATTGTCTGCATTTACTATATATCTATATTGTCTGCGTTTTACTATATGCTACATATTGTCTGCATTTATCAAAAGTTGTACTATATATCTATAGTGTCTGCATTTTACAAAATGAATTTAATCTTAAACAAATATGTTCTCTATTATATCTATAGTGTCTGCATTTTACTATATGTTTCATATTGTCTGCATTTACTATATATCTATATTGTCTGCGTTTTACTATATGTTTCATATTGTCTGCATTTATCAAAAGTTGTACTATATATCTATAGTGTCTGCATTTTACAAAATGAATTTAATCTTAAACAAATATGTTCTCTATTATATCTATAGTGTCTGCATTTTACTATATGTTTCATATTGTCTGCATTTACTATATATCTATAGTATCTGCGTTTTCATATTGTCTGCATTTATCAAAAGTTGTACTATATATCAATAGTGTCTGCATTTTACAAAATGAATTTAATCTTAAACAAATATGTTCTCTATTATATCTATAGTGTCTGCGTTTTACTATATGTTTCATTTTGTCTGCATTTACTATATATCTATAGTGTCTGCATTTTACTATAAGTTACCATATCTATAGTGTCTGCATTTTACTGTTTTACTTTTAACAAAATGAATTTATTGTTTTCTCTATTATATCTATAGTGTCTGCGTTTTACTAGAAAGACTTTTTTCATATGCTACTGTAAATTAGGATATATTTACTTAAAGTGGTTGGAAGTATTCAATAATCATACTTTTTTAACATAATTGTATCAAATTATGTGTTTCTCTGCAGAAACAAAGAGACACACACATTTAAATTAAGTGGCAATATACTAATACACAGGATGTGGTCACACTTTCCTTATCAACAGGGGACAAACTGTGGGGGTAACTCTAATCCCTTTGGCTATAGGCAATTAATTATGCACATGTGAAGTGACACTAATCTAATCAATTTCAAACAATCATCAACAACTTTATGCAATCATGAAGCATGACATAATTAGGCCATGTCTGCAAAATTCATTTCACTATATATCTATATTGTCTGCGTTTCTTTGCAATTACTATATACTCTATATCGTCTGCATTTTACTACATGTTCTGCACTGTTAATTAAAGAAATATAACGCAGACGATATAGAGTATATATAGTAATTGCAAAGAAACGCAAACAATATAGATATATAGTAAAATGAATTTTGCAGACATGTTTTTCTTTTATTAACATTAAAGAACATGTAGTAAAATCAGATGAAATAGAGTGTTATAGTACTTGCAAAGAAACGCAGACAATATAGATATATAGTGATATATGATAAACAATTGTTTTTTTTAATTACATTTATATTTTTATTTTTACATCACATTGTTTTTTGTGTTTTTTTGTGTAATACTTATAAATGCTTTATAACATTGTTTTTTCTTTAACTATTTGGTGATTACTCTGTAGATGGACTAAGTATAAAAATCAAATAAAATATGTTCTGTTCTTTAAATTTATTTTGAAATTTACTTTATTGTCCCAATTAAAATTCTCCCTATTAAAGTTTACAAAACTTATATTAGACATTTAACTTAAAATAATAAAAGTTTATTCAAATCAAACATAGAATGTCAAAAAAGACAAAAACAACACCTTTTTATATCACTATTTATTATTTCTTACCAAAAAATCATAAAATATATTTGAATTTCTATTCTTTAAAATTCTAATTCATTATTTTAATATCAATACCTATAAATCTCTAATATCTGAAAATTTTGATCTTAAAACTACAAATCTAAACAGCTTTGAAGGGTGTAATTTACCCCTTCTTATTCTATATTGTCTGCGTTTTGTGAATACACTCTATATCTATATTGTCTGCGTTTTACTATATATCCTATATTGTCTGCATAAGCGTCTGCGTTTTAGCCTGTGCCCTCATAAGATTCAGGATTTTTTTTCTTAGAAGGGAATGTATTGCTGCTTCATCCGTCTTAATTACCAGACCGTAGTCATTGTGTTATTTTCCCCGAAAGTAATGACATCAAATAGACTATCGCGTTGCAATTAGTTGTGCAATTTCCAGTGTCAGCAGAGTGTGTCCAAACAGGCTTACTTTTCTTCCGTTACAGGATAGGTTTTATAGAGATACTTCAATAAACCAAATTCATCGAAGTAACGCTAAAAGGTATGGATATATTACTCAACTTGGACACATTACAACCCTTTCCTTTACCTTGAACGGTATAGTCAAAGAAACTAAATTTTCTTCAAACACGTTAGTTGATAGTTACTATAGGTTTCTTTTATTCTAACATTTTTAATAAGCGTCTTGCTAATGTAAGATTACAAGTTGTTAAATGATCTAATAAAAATTGAAAGAAAAAAAAACAACAAAGTGTATGAGGTTTCAGGCTTCATAACCTCAGATCTCCTTTCAAAATTCCATTTTTTATTTAGTGCCGCCCATTGTTTTCTCGTTTAGGGCACACGCATTTTTTTTTTTTTTGGGGGGGGGGGGGGGGGACCATACGCCGCTTTTAATGGAATGACAATACTGAAGGTTCTATGATAATCGCCGTATGAACACATCTGCGGATGTTTCTAAAATTCAAAGTTTCACCATTTTCCGTGTTTAAATGTTGAATTCTGTTTAAGCCGGTGCTAGGGGACGTGGACGGTAACTTGCATTTTCCAGCACCGTCCATGAACAGGCTCAATCAAACCGAGCCTGCAACATTTTCAATTTTGTCGTGTTTGGCTTTCTTTAGGGATTCTGTATTTCTCTATTTTAATAACAAGAATTGACCATTCAATTGAAACATGCACAACCATATGAGTTGTGATAGATATACAATTCTATATTAAATGCATTCTTGTTACTAAACCGTCAAAGGAATCAATATGGACCTCACAGACATACGGGACTATATACCCTACCAAAACCACCAACGTCATTCTTAGTACTGGGATATCAGCACAATGTAATGTTGAAAGAATATTCAATTACTACTTATTATAATTTGAATATATTGGTAGCAATTGAATGTTTTGATAAAAATCTTTGATAAGAAGTGTTGATTAACAACATTCTTGCTACATTTGTTAATATCATATACTTTATCAATATGAGTTGTCATCATCACCGTTTGATGTTAATACTTCAAGTTAGAAGTACGTTTATGTCAAAAGGCTTATATATGGAGACATATATTTTCAGGACATTTATCTCACACCTTAAGACTGACATAATAAAAATATCATTTATTAGAATAACCTGTCTGACACTAGTTATATGAATACTTGAGTCCTGTTTCCGCCTGTAAAAAGTACAGAGGGCACTCGAAGTCGTCTTATGACGTATACTGAGTTGGTGCGATGTAAAGTCCAACCTGAAAATCAACCATACAAAATAGCGTACATTTTTTACAAACCGGACATTCTACTTATTCGACTCCTCAATTTGCATTCACAATCACTTACAAAATAATTAACATCTAGAACCCACACTTAATTCATTAATATAACAAAAGGCTTTCAATCAATTAATGAAATGAGTGCATTTGAAGGTTAGTGCCATTTTTAAAGAATATTAAACCGAATTAAAAATTTGTTGAACGGTTTGTTTTATAAAAAAAATGTTGTAATGTGTTTGTAACAATTTTTTAAAGAACATTTAGGTTGTCAGAATACTTAATTGTCATTTATATATGTGACTTTACGAGAGTGGGTCAACATTTAGTAATTACAGTAGTTCCTTTGTATGCGTTGTCATGCAGATATTTCAGGCCTTTCATAGGACGAACTTTAATACTGTAACAGTGTTTTTTTCAATTTATCTTAAAACGACATCTCTGTATTACTTGAATTGACAGAACGGCTTCTAGAAACTGGAATTTGGACAACAGTTCTACTGACATTGAAAAAATAGCTTACCTTACTTTCTTAACACTTGTCAATCGCTTTGCAACGCGTAATCGACGAACCTTATGATGTCCCAAGTTTTATTTTTACACGTGCGTACTGTCTTAAAATAGTGAACCAACTTTCATCACCCGTCCCATAAAAAAAAAACGGCCGCTGTTATATTTAGGAAACATTTTCAGTTTTTTTGAGCGCATTTAACTTCCTATTTCTTCCGGTCAGAAGAAGTATACATACAGCTGTTATTCACCTAAGTTTCAAGTGATTCCTCAGAATCGTATAAGTTGACCTTTTAGATATTCTTGCGATATGCGCTATGTTGGTAAGTGAAAAGCCGTCATCTTTGTCAATGAATAGCTTGACTTTATGAATAATGCGTTCCAGAATAAGAAAGGAAATTCCAGATGTCCTTTTTCCGGGGGTCTACCTCTATGCACTTTTTCAGCAACAAATTTACATGCAGAAAGAGAGAGATAGAGTTAGGGGAATAATTCTCCTATCTTTTAAACCTCAAACGCGATTGTACCTGTCCGTTTTGCGGATGGTATTCCTCTATTTTTTCATATGGGTTATTTTCTAAGGATAAATGTTGGGAAATCCTTGTTCGGAGTTATTTGGATGAACACATATACGTATACATAGAAGAATACATGTATGTTATATTTCTTATACTTTTTGAAATGGGTAAGTAATACTGTTCATTAATGCAGTTCATTCCTCCGAAATCAGTATGGGTGTTCGCATATGGTATAATTCTGTTCAATGCATGATGCTTTTTTCATTGCATTCCTCATGCGTTTAGTATGTTCTTTTGCCTGTAATTGTTATTTATATAGATGAAAAGTTTTATGATATATGGTTTATCCCCGTTTTAATAAAGATGGTATGATCAATGACAAAATGGAGGGTAATAATATAAAGCAAGCATTTGTTTTATTTTTGTGACAATTCTTACTTTATTTTAACATTTTCCATCTTGCATCATATTTTTACAGTGAGAATATGTAGAAATAAAACAAATTTAAAAAAATATTTAAAAGCTATCAAAAACTGATATTAATATTATATTTTTTTCAAGCTAGTAATAACATTACTAGTATTATTGTCAATCAGCTATCTGTTTATACAAAATACTTATCCATTTACCTAAAGTGTAATCGTTATTTACATTAATTATCACCTTTTTTAGGAAAAAAACTAGCGCAAATATATAATATTTATTATATACTTATAAATTAAATATTGAAAAATATTTATTTAATAAAATGCGTATTTTCATTTTCCGTATTTTAACAGTAAAAATCTATTTTTCACAGCAGTGAAACATATTTTCCGTATTTTCACTGGTGTCTTGCCGGACTTTTTCTTTTAAATTCTGCCAGTACACAAAATTTAAGGGGAAAGTCTTTTCAAATTTTAATGTCAAAAAGAGAAAAATGCATATAATTAACAGAAAATTCAAGTTTTTTCTATAAATACATGTATTTATTTTCATCTTGTAGCATGAAAATTACCATATTTCACTCGTGGCTACCGCCACTCATGAAATATTTATTTTCATACCACTCGATGAAAAATAAATCATTGTATTTATAGAAAAATCTTGAATATCCTCTATTTATTTAGATAATAAATAAAATAATAATTGATAACACAAATAAACAAATTATAATAATAATAATGATATTAAAATGAGAAAAAAATTTGTCAGTTATTTTTAGTTTAATATTATACTATTTTTTCTCATTTTACTATAGTAACTATGCTTAGAAGTCTTAAATATTGTGCTTTAACAATATAACTGTTATATTTACCGGTATGTGTTTTTCCAAAATACCCAATTAATTCAGGAAGGACATAGAAAAGTTGTTTGAAGTGGCAAATAGGTGAAAGATAAGCTCCTTTGCTTTCTAACGTTTAACAAAATGAACAGGCAATTTACTCGAAAAGTACATGTTTTTTTAAAGCAGTTTATAAAGCATTTCATGATAGGAAGATTTTTACGTTATCCTTTTTTTAATTATTCATAAATAAATAAAGGGATGAATAGATAAGTAAATATAAGTAAATACATGTATAACTATATGAAAACTAGTAAATGAATAAATAATTAAGTAAATAAATAAATCAATTTATTAATGATGAATAAATAAAATGAAGAAATAAAGATAACATGAATAAATTAAAAAAATCAATTAATAAATTAATAAATTAATTAATTAGTTAAAATAAATAAATACATAAATTATTGATGTAATACAAAGTGCTTGAAAAGTGAAATAAAACATCAAATGGTTAAAATGTAGTAAAAAATGAGGAATATCAATATGAATAGTATATGCGATGATGTGAGTTTGGTGTCATGAAAATCTTTTGTTTTAATGATGAGTAAATATCATAATTATATAACCCAATTTAGAAAGAAGACAGAGCTCATTCAACCAACGTTTTATTTTAAAAGATTTTATGGTAATATGACACGTCTTCAACTGCTAATAATTTTGAAATAATATTCAAGACCAATAATAATAATAATAATAAACTTCATATATAAGCGACTTCAACTGATTTTTCTCATTCTTTTTTTATTTACCCGGGTGATATTGAAATGAGAAAAATAAGTTTATGTCAGTTATTTGAAGTTATAAAATCATACTAAAAGTTACTGACATTTACTATTTTCTCATTTAACTTATAAGCCTTGAAGTCTTCATGAAAAGATCAGATAAAAAGTTGTGCTTTACCAATATAATATAACTGTTACATATACCGGGATGTGAAATTACCCATTACTTCAGTATGGCATAGAAAAGTTGTTTGAAGTGGCAAAAAGGTGAAAGATAAGCATCTTTGCTTTCTAACTCTTATAGCATTGAATGATAGGAAGAATTTACTTTTCTTTTTTATATCTGATAAATAATCAAATAAATGAATAAAGGGATGAACAAATAAGCAAATTAGATAAATAAATAATAAATAAATTTATGAATGAATAAATAAATATATATATAATTCATTGATTTAACATAAGTTGATTGAAAAGTGATAAAAAACATAAAATGGTAAAAATGAAATACAAATGCGGTATATCATTATCATTTATATATGCAATGATTGATTAATTGCTGTCATGGAAATCTATTGTTTGTATGCTGAGTAAATAGCTAAATTTTATGTTCAGAGGGAATACAAAACGCATTCAACCAAAGTTATATTTTTATTGTTATATATTGGCACATCTTCAATCTGTTAATTCTTTTGAAATAATATTCAAGTTTATGCAGACAACTAACACATAGCTGTCTGCTTTGCATGTATGTTCCATAAGTGCAATTCAATGTTCTAAATATCTTTACTCAAAGAAGTAGTAAATCTTATCAGCTATCGTACAAACTCTAGTTGTAAAATAATGTCCATTTTACAGACAGTCGATTCCACATTTATCATTTCGCTAGTAGTCAATAAATACACTGAAGCACTAACAGTGCAACCGCATAACGCGGAAATAACACAAGTTGAACATTGTGTTGATTAGTTACAAACAATTTGTGAGAAGTTCTACAACATATTTAGGAATTTTCATTAAAACAAATAATGTGTTTTTAAAAATAGTATATTACAATTTACCATGCCTACCTTATGATAACTATTATTAGCTCAGTTAAACTTAAATAAATAAAAGCAAAAAAAGACAATATGAATACATAACTGAAAAATGAAAATATTTTTTATCAAAAGCAAAAGTATCTCAAAAATGTTTTGCATGGTAAAGAGGTTGCTTTGTTATAACAAATATAATACTATTTATATTCAGAAGAATTTTCAATGATATGTTTCTTTTGGATCGTTTATTCCCCTGTCGTTTTTTTTTCTATTTTATTGTTGTTGTTGTTGCTTCTTAAAAAAAAAAAAGAAAACCTTTTAACTTGCACAATAACATTTCTGCATATAAAGGGCTTATATCTTTTTTATCATAAGATTCCATGCATTGTTACAGCAACAAACGAAAATTAGGACTGAACATTCATTGAATATAATACAATAACTTACATTATTGTTGTGAAATTCGATCTCATCTCTAACTTGATTATTGAAAATCAGACATAAAAATAAAAATAAAATTTGCATATAATTAAAATAATAAGAAATATATGTGTATCAAAGAAAGCTTTTTGGATGATACAAGCTGTATCAAAATGTTTTAAAAGGTTAAAGGGCACAATCTGGCGCAGAAATCCATAATGGAATTAAAATGTTTAGAAATGTCAAACATGTATTCACTATTGGTTTAATCAAAGATTATAGTGAATGTAAGATGTTTAAGAGATGAGCAAAGTATCCGCTGAATGTTCAGTTAATATGTCGTAAAGTAGCAAAATGTAAAATTATGCAGTATTTTAACTTCTACACGAAATACTTATTTACAAAAAATTATATCAATCGCAAATTATTTCTATATAGAAAAATGAGGATAATACCACTTTAAGAGAAACTGGATAACAGGATACCAAAACTTAAAACTTAAAAAAGGTTTTGAGAAATGAAACTTACAGCGATGTGCCTTAAATTGTAAATTTCAAATATAATAAAAAACCAGATATGTGTAATATTATATTACACAAAACACAAAGCACTGACAATGCAAAATTCTGGAAACAAAGTGATCCCTCGGAAGCATTAATCACAACAAAATAACATAAGAATTGCAGACTCGGTTTAATTGAGTCTGTACATGAGGGATAATGAATAAGTGCAACATCCCTCACGCCCCCTAGCACCGGCTTGAGCGGTACTCAATTCTCAACACTTTATAGTGTTGGTGTCAATGATCCCGAAGGACCAGAAAATATAACAACACTGAAGTGAAGTACGGGGCAACTTTTTAAGGCTGCCACACGGCACTTGACACCTGCTGTTGTGAAGTACAAAAACTCTGGAAACAAAGTGATCCCTCGGAAGCATTAATCACAACAAAATAACATAAGAATTGCAGACTCGGTTTGAATTGAGTCTGTACATGAGGATAATGAATAAGTGCAACATCCCTCACGCCCCCTAGCACCGGCTTGAGCGGTACTCAATTCTCAACACTTTATAGTGTTGGCATGTCAATGATCCCGAAGGACCAGAAAATATAACAACACTGAAGTGAAGTACGGGGCAACTTTTTAAGGCTGCCACACGGCACTTGACACCTGCTGTTGTGAAGTACAAAATTCTGGAAACAAAGTGATCCCTCGGAAGCATTAATCACAACAAAAAATAACATAAGAATTGCAGACTCGGTTTAATTGAGTCTGTACATGAGGATAATGAATAAGTGCAACATCCCTCACGCCCCCTAGCACCGGCTTGAGCGGTACTCAATTCTCAACACTTTATAGTGTTGGCATCAATGATCCCGAAGGACCAGAAAATATAACAACACTGAAGTGAAGTACGGGGCAACTTTTTAAGGCTGCCACACGGCACTTGACACCTGCTGTTGTGAAGTACATAAATTCCTGGAAACAAAGTGATCCCTCGGAAGCATTAATCACAACAAAATAACATAAGAATTGCAGACTCGGTTTGAATGAGAGTCTGTACATGAGGGATAATGAAAATAAGTGCAACATCCCTCACGCCCCTAGCACCGGCTTGAGCGGTACTCTAATTCTCAACCACTTTATAGTAGTAAGGTGTCAATGCACAAATATTGTGTCAAATGTGCAAGACTATAATATTTTATAACATTTGTCTGAATATATTTTTTGCGGAATCAAATAATTTTACTTTTATGTAAAGAAAAAAAAAATAAAACAAAAATAAAAACGATAGTTGAAACCATTGATAAATTGGAAAATACCAATATCACTTCAGCAACTTCCATATTAAGATGCTTATGTCTGATGTTTTCAATCCGCTGCATTTCAAAAATGTTTGCATTTGTTCCGATGCATCACTTTGGCTATAACAGCCCTTTTTAATATCCAGTAATACGGTTTTAATGGATATTTTGTTGAATATCAAGATCACTTTTTTGTTTCTTCTCTAATCCTGTAAAATAAATAAGCATTTCATTTGCATTTTTCCACATCAATATTGTTCTGAAAATACAAAGTCATAAGATTTATTAAAGTTTAAACGATCAATTGCCTGATACAAAATGAAACACATGATTGTGTGTAATTTTATAGGGAAAATGTATTACTGCGCTTTAGGAAGACTAAAAATATGCATGTATCGCATACCAACTGAAACTCTATAATTTGTATTAAATGAGTCGTATGAATACATGACTTACACTTTAGAAGCAAACGGGATTTTCAGTATATGATTTTAATGTATGTACATTAATGGAACAATTATAACTTTAATATTGTTTTTCATATCTAAGCTGAAAACTTTGGTATGTTTAATGTTTATTCATAACAAATTTGAAACGAGTCAAAAACAACATCTAAATGATCATTTCTAGGCAAGAAAAAACAAAAATGACAAAAAACTTAATTAATATTTTAATAAAGTCTTAACTCGCGTAAATTTATTATGCTTGTTTCAAATTATATAGAATTTGTGTGTAAGTTAAACATTAATAAAAATTGTTAAAACGTTAAAAGTTACATAACAATTTAAATTACATTCACACTTTAAGAATGTTAATGTTTATTAATTAAACAATGCATGGCACACAAGTACATGACAAAAAAGAGAGGCGCCTCAGTTTAAAGAATAGTTATTAACCGCCAAATTTACTCTTATGCAATGACGGTGAAATTTGTGATGCTTAAAACATATAAAAACCATGAAAATAGTAGGATGAATGTAAACATAAAGAATGGTGAGTATAGTACCGTGAATTAATGATATTCCCAAGCACTATCAATCACATCATGTACCAGATAGCCAATGGTTCATTGTTTGTTTGTTTAGCTCTATATCGACTTCGTTCGAATCAGTAATGTCAAGTGTCCTATAACATTACTTGTCACGCTGAACCTATAAATTTTTACATAACCATTAAACTCTTCACGTGAATCTTCTTCTTCTAAAGTCTACGCATAAACATTCCAGCCTTCTGAATCTAGTAAGGTTATCAAGCTAGTAAATCACTATTTAACGGTATGTCTCCGCATTAACACGTCCGTGAGTTGAGAAGTTTGTCATTATTTATTGCCCAACTCTGTATCTAACGGCCTCAACTTTGAAGGATCAAATTTCTGTTGAAGATACGCTCACTAAATATCAATGGTTTTTCTCCTTTCTTTGTAACTGGGTATATGGCAGCCCTAATGAATTGTGAAACTTGGCAATTATTTGTACAATATACTTTTATAAACATACAATATTTTTTTTAATTATATAGATAAAGTTCAAATAGCTTAGTGCACATAGTTACTCATGTTCCTGTGTTACTCATGTACTCGACTGAACACCCTCTCCCGCGCTAAAAAACAAAACCTAAAACAAAAATCTGTTCACTAGACGTGTAGCTACTGCAATAGTGGCAAGACTCTTAACAAAATGACAGGTAACGTGATTAATTTATTATTACTCGACTATACTAAGATATGGATTTGTCCACTGATCTTAGTTTACAAGTCGAAGTTAGCGTCCATGAACTTTGAATTAAATGTCTATGCGCCTATAAATTCTTTATTTCTTAAGGTATCGTTCAAATATAATTCACTTATACCATCCACATCATTTGATAAGGTGAAAAAAGTCTAAGAACTCAAGTTTTCCAGAACTATATCCCTTGAATTTAAGTAATGTTTATTTTACTCTAGACATCTTCATTCATATTAAAGTTTAAACTTCAAAACATGTGTTCCTTATCATCAAGTCGTCATAAGTGGTAATGTTTTATTTCAACTCTAACACCAATTCTTCAATATTATCTCCCCATGATTTTTCCTCAAAAATGTTACTTTTTACATTCTTAGTTTAATTCTTAAGCGTATCGCAACCTTTAACTTCAAATGTATTCCTATCATTGTGTACAAGATTCATTACTGTAGCAATGAATTATTTCCAGGATTATTTACCCCATTCAAATTTGTTTTGAAATAAAAGATTGATATTGTATAACTTTGAAACAATAACATGACAAGCCTGTTAATAATCTAGCATCAATATTTTCAGAATCAATCAGCCCTTTATACGTTGAATTTTCTATTAAATTTGAACTTCAACAAGAGCTGATACATAAAGTGACGAATGCCCCGGAAAAAGTTTCTTAAGCCCATGCAGGACCTGAGTCGGATGCAAAGTAAAAATAGGGTGAAATAACAAATCCTGTCTTAATAGTTATCTTTGTAGTATATCCGTACTATAATCTCTAATTGGGTATAGGTGAACCTCCAAAGTATAAGTGTGATCTGCTTGAAGAGGTCAAAGTAACAGTCCGGACAGAATCTTGTATCGTTCAAACTTCTGAAATGAATGAAAATAACTTCAAACTATAAATATGACCTTGACCTTGAAGGTACGCGGATAGGGGTCTTAGTCGTGACAGTTCTCTTGATGTGGGAAAGTATCTTTTATGCTGTCTATTTTGTAATCTTTGATGCCGACGACAGTCCGGACACGATATGCGCTGTACTATAAACCTCTCATTACATGAAAAAGTGAGAAACTTCAAATCGATGTTAATGTGACCCTGACCTTGAGTAGGCGGAACGTACATTCTTGGACGCGACATCTCGTTTTGCCGATGGTAGAACACTAATCGCCTACGCTTAATTTAATTCCACCTCAACTGCAGCGACAAACGTCTAATGGAACAAAAGTGGGGAGCAACCAGACAGCACGAACATCCAGAAAACAGAGGGACATTAGCAACTTTCGAATATGCCTCTTCCGCGGCATAAAAAATCGTTTCAACACTATATCCAGGCCCTGCGATTAAATATAACTCAAGTCCTGTACTTTCTAGAATTATCGTCCATTTCAATTTCTGAGATAAGGGATTCTATAAAAAATCAAATAATTTCAACAATTCACTTTCGTTATTATGACATGGACATACACAACTCTAGACTTACGACACATTGTCCGCTTTAATCATTACTAACTCATTCATGAATGACAAGGTATTATAATTACTACGGCAATCCCTCTCATCTCGTTGAAATATTCCTCCTTTAAACTTAGAATTCTAACTTTAAACTTTATGCTACTTTTGCCTTTACTCATTAGGTACATTAAAAAATAAATCTCATTATTTCTTTTCTACAAGATCGAATGATAGCCTCCAATTATGCTTTGAACTCAGTATATTATTACTAAACATGCTCTTGCTCTTCAAAAAAAATAAGAAAAATAATGTAAATTACTGAGGTATGTATATGCCTTTAATATGAACGTAATTTATACAATTATTTCATTTGTGAGTTTAAGTGATTAAAAACTTTTATAAGTAACCACATTTTATAATTTGTCTTTAAACTATTATTGAACAATGTATAAATCTCTAACACTAAACAAGTTAAAATTTATTTTTTACGTTACACCTCTAAATGTTCCTATAACCGTGTCCTTCTACTACAGTCATACATCTGAAACATGATAGGATCATAATAACTTCAAACGGGTGCTCGCTATCCTAATACAGTGACCAAGCCGTGTAATATAATTAAATGCTCATCACTGACCAGAATAGGAAATCCTTTTTTTCGGGGAACAGTTTATGCGTAGGACTACTCCTGACCTGCTCCAACAAGCTCTTAACGTAATTACACATCATTAATTGATCTCAGTACCCTACTAGAAGACATGTGTACTCATGTCCAATTCATGTGAAAACATTAGTGTATTTAATCTTGGTCCGTGATCGAAGTGGTATCTATTTTATCTCTTTTCAAAGTTCAAGATCCAGACATATAACCTCTGCATTTATACAATGAACAGCAATCTGTTCCTGCTTTTCAAATCCAGTTAGCGTTAATTTGCTCTCTTGTTGAATTTTATCCTGTAACTCCATTCCCTGTTATGTTAGCCATAAAATAACTTCAACATTTCCGTACTGTTGTACGCGCATACGCAGACCACAAACGTTCTCTCTTGCAAACGGCTTTCTTATCGGCCTTGCAACGAATTACAGCCTACCCTGTCGCCCAATAATCGCTACACCTACTACCCAGCCGGACAGACGTTTAAAATTGTGATTGAGAAACGGTAATAATTAAAGATTTAAACTTTTTCCCTTCATCTTCTATTCAAACACACAATTACAAATATTTCCTATACTATCCTCACATGCAATTACTGACTAACACAATTCCTTGGTATTATATAGATCTGTAACACCATCGCAATTTTCGTAACAAGCAACAATAGGAACATTGCTAAAAAAAAACTATTCAAATTCATGAGTTACCTGAAATATAATGATAGGACTCATTTCGAACTCAAATTTGACCTGGCCCTTCACAGGGTATTATGTTAGTGGTAACCGACAAGATCTATACAGTACTGCCAACCAAAGAAAACTCATTTATCCTGCAAAATTGATATACATACATCATGTAAAACTGTCGTAAATACTTCTATCCGATTGCATTATAATTATACCCCGCCGTGCTCATCAAAAACATCAAGCAAACTGTTGCCTCCGTTATCCTCTAATGTTTGTCTGTTGGGATGGTCGGCCCCGCAAACTTGGATCATAGCCTCGTTTCTAAAATATCTGTAATTCTTTGCACATGCATATTTAAGAAATAACAGAAAATTTTGTTAATATATGAATATAATTTTATTGCTCACAAACTCCTGTTTGCAGAAATTCATAGGCAGATCTCGAGGTACAAATACAACGAACTTCATTAGTCATAATTTACCCCAGTCTTTCCTAGAATACATAACTCGCTCACCGTTATGAAAAGAACTCTCGGCCGGATGAAACGAAATGTGACGATCTGTACAACAAATCTAACATAGCTATTCAGAATAGACTAATCCACATAGCTGCGAGTTTCACTTTTTTACGAATGTTGCTTGAGGGACTCTACCATCCTCCATCACAAACTCGCACGCACATCGTTCTTAAGTCTTTCGTATTTTTCATACCACTTTAAAAAGATTAAGAAGATCTCTGTAGCAAACACACAAGGAAGATCCTGCCTTACACGTAAACTAAAATAAAAATGAGAAAGACAGCTAATCAATAAAGCGTAACACGTTATTCTGTTTCAAAAGGAAACTAGGCTGAAATCGCGACGGCATGGGCCACTCCTACAAAACGGAGCCAACGTTCGTGACAGCTAAATACACCAACGGTCTACCCATCAACCATATCACTACAACTCCGTCATCACCAGAATACCCGTTAAATTCACACTCCACTCTATCTAAGAAATTCCAATGATTATCGTTTTTACAGAAGATCAAGACATTAATTGTACTAATTGCCAATACCTAAAAACCTGCTGACTGAGCTATCAAATATGAAAATAGCCTCTGTGATTGGATGCACTACCCAACAAACATTCTACACTTCCAATCACTTTTACAGCAATAATCTGTGTAGAAATCAATCGAATACTTTAAATTCACAGTTGTTATGGCCCTTGTTGCACGTTGTTTGATCCGCTTAATTCAATATACATCACATCTTCGTTTCTAATCTTCATAATCCATGGAACCATCCTGGTGCTAACCCTCAACTCAAATATATTTCATAATTCTGTTTAACAAAATAAAATAAAATATAATTATGACAACTGGCGCCGGCTCCCCCCGGGCTCGTGAACAATATGTGGCATTCTTATCATGCTGTCCGCTGCAACCATATATTCCACTCATCTCTCAACCCAAAAAACGTACCTCTTAATGTTTGTAACATCTTTTGTCTTATTTTAATTCCACCGTGAATAAACAAGACATAATCGCACATATGAGGTTTTAATATTCTGCCTAAAGAAGTAGAAAGTACATGGATGTAAATTTCAACTCTCCCAACGTCAAATAATTGATTGCGTTAAACAGTACAATATATACTGTTGTTAGCACATACAAAAATTATCTCTAGGCAGAAGACATAGATTTTCAAGAGCACAAAATACTGTAAAAACATTTGAATTCATAATTATCACCTTGCTAGAGGTCTGTAAAAACAGGAAATTAAAACAATATACATGTATGTCTAATAAATATCATTCAGGATTTGGCATATCAGTTACATGTTGTAATAAAATAACTATTAAATTGCAAATATTGAATTGGTACGCCCACAAAGATTGAACACGTGTGGTCAGTTTGAAGTAAATGTAACCAGTGACCGCGCAAATAACAGAACATCGATAATATAAGATAACTCGATACATGTTGACCTATCCCCTGAACTAACAACTTTCACCCTACGTCCACGTTTCTTTAATTTGTTTCAAGAAAAACTGAAAAAAAAATAGACCATTATAACATATACTGTATATATACAAGTGTCTTTTTTTTGGGCGGGGGGGACCATTTAATCAACGTGTATGAGCATCCTTCCAATTATGTCGACCGATTTTAAGCTACAAGTATCACGACATTATAACAGCCGTCGCTGTCCTAATATCTTTAAGTTTCTCTACATTCGTACCAACAAAAGATATCATCCTATATCATCACTGAACTTTAAATCCTGTGTCACGCTTACTTACACGCCCTGCAGTTTCACCAAAGTTCTCACACCATTGAACCCGCTCACACCTGTTGTACTACTCTTTCCGCGCTATGTTTTCAACAATCATACTCATCCGTCTGGTCAAGATTTCATTTAAACCCTTGCTTTCAAGATGATCCTGTACAGTTCTGATACGCCTGCGGACTCAAAGCAACATACCACAACTTATATCCCCCCCATCCTCTCCAACCTCTTTCTCTCCTCTCGTCATCCTCCCTCCCCCGCTCCCTCTCCTGCCCCACTGCCTTCCCCTCCCCCCCCCGCCTCCTCTCTCCACCCCCTCCCTCCGCCCCTCCCCCCACCCGCTCTCGCTCTCCCCCCTCCCCTCCCCCCCCCCCACCCTCCCTCCCTCCCTCCTCCTCCCCCCCCCCCCCCTCCCCTCCCCTCCCTCTCTCTCTCCCGCCTCGTCCCCCTCCCCCCCTCCCCTCCCCCCCCCCCCCCCCCCCCTCGCCTCCCCCTGCTCCTCCCTCCCCCCCCCCCTCCCCCTCTCCTCCCCCCCTCTCCCCCCCTCCTCCCTTCGCTCCCTATTCTGCCACCCTAATCATTCTAAATACAAAAAAAACAAAATAACCCACAACCACCACCCACACACCCCCCCACCACCCACCCCCACACAACTGTTTGAACCAATCATACACGATGTTACAGAACCCGGTTTGTCAATTTAACAAAAGTGTTGTATTTCGATATTGTTACCATCCACGCGTGTTGGCAAGTTCCTTTCAGTCTACCAAATCAATATTGCTTCTTCTGCCAACTTTCTTATTTCAAGTGAATGTGAATTCATCATCACGGTCCCTCAATTAAATGATCCATTCCCAGTTTAATATCAATTTGAATACTTATTTACCTAACACTCTCACGTGTTTGGTTACCGTCAGTTAATTTACAGTCACAGGTGTCATCATAGTTTAATCTTTGAAACAGATCTCATTCAATGCAGACCTTGTAAACTTTCCGATTCTTGACATTAAAAGGAACTGTCAATCATTTCTCTTCTTGTGGCGCAAAAGAAGTTTACCCTTAACTACTCACTGCGCATTTTTTCTATTCATTACTCCCTTTTATAAACGAACAGCCTATGTAAAAGAAGCTTTGCCGATAGTTTTATTACAAAAAAGGCTTATGCATTGTTCAAACCATTACTATTGTACTGTACTACCCACCAAACACTATAACAACCAACACGTCCTCACGGAGAAAGTTGTCTTAAATTGCTCAAATCCTCCTACACTCCCTGCGCGTTCCTGTACTCTTCAAAACATAATCTTATTAATGTGAAGCAAAGAACACATCTCTTTAATCTTTTGTGCACCTTGATTGAACATTCTCAAGTTATTAAAAATTGATGACTGTTTAAATTGTATGTGTATATAGCATATTTATAAAAAATCTTTTATAATTTATACTTGTGACTGTCTTTTTTGCAAAATGACCCTCTGGGATACATAATTGGCGTTAATGTGGCAATAATTCGTTAGCTTTCACAAAGCCATTTTTGAACCTCATTTTACCATAGTTTATACCTTACAGTCTATCCTAATAATTTCACAACTTTCGAAACGTATTTGTTTTAATATAAATGAAAAGTCACATTTAAAAAACAATAGCTTTTTTCGACCATAAAGATATGAATATTTTTATATATTAATGCTTTTTTATTTCAAAATTACAAAATATTTGTTCATTTTTATTCATACTTCATTTAAGAAATAATATATCCCAAACAGTGATTTTATCGCTCAACTCATCACTGGTTTTGGAGTTCGGAAAATGCCGAAGAATTATAACTACGAGGGGCTGTAGCCCGAGGATTAATGAAGCGCAATGCCGAACTGACAAACATGATGTTTATCAAAGAGATACAACACGATTTGAAAATGATATTTCGTTCTAACAACGACTCACAAATAAATGTTGCCGTACTTGATAGTTAAGCAAATTTGCGACTGATTTGTTTCCGTACTTATTTTCAAGCGAGTCGGATCTTAAGTGGGTTACGTCTTGTTATAATGATTACGTCAGTCTCTTAAATTTAAAGAATCGTCCAAACGGTGCATTGTCTTGCAAAATAACACACACTTTCCTGTTCTTTCTATGTTCAATAGGGAAAAATGCGGGTCGCCGTTAGAATTAATCATCAAACTAATCAAACAAGTATTAAATCTTCAACCTTAGTGAGGCGTTCCGTTAATTGAATGCTACGGACGGAAAATAAAACGTTTTAGTTATATATACATTAAACATTAATAATTATTTGAAAATGTATGAATAAAGTAAAACTTCTCAGTTACTTAATTTAAAACTTAAACTTTAATAAACATTCCTTTAGTTAAATATTTAAAAGTTCGTTCCCAGCGAATCCAAGATAATGCGCAATAAATATAACCTATGTAAAACGACAACTCAAGTACTAGAAAATTATGAGGAAAATCATAGTTCAAATAATTTCTTTTAAATCATTAGATAACAAGATCAACTGATTTGGTTGGAACAAAACATTTCACTGCACAAATCGGTACTGTTTTGGTTTTACAACGTCAGTAGTCCATTGAATGAATCACGCAAGAATAATAAAACTCGATGCTACATATTAAGGTTAACCTATGAACTTATAATACGTGAATTAATTTACAATGCCTTTTCAAGTTTCCAAAAATGAGTATTGTGTTTTCCTGTTTTTTTGCAATGCCGTTTGTTTGAAAATTAGTCCTTAGATTTTTATTTTTCTAAACGCTGTCAAATAGCTCCTTCCCTCGGTGAATGAAAATTAAGTGTCCTTTTTTTTTTCTGTTTCCTGATATCATTTTAAGTAGTTTCCATTTTACTTTATGATTGGTAATGGATAGATTTAATTTTGAACAATCTTATAATGAGTCCATGAAATCAGGTTTAATCAGATTAAATTTATCTTGATAGAGCAAAGTGAAACGTTGTATCTCGTAAATATGTACATTGAACTTAATGGAAAAAGCGTTATAAAACATATTGCGAGGGCGTTAAAATTTTTAAGTCGAAAGAGTCCCCCGTAAAACTTCCCAACATCTATGAATGCTGTTCCAACCATTGATGACAAATGCACCGAAGCAACATGTAATAGTCTCAAAAAACATAAACATATGATTACAATGTCTCTTTTTCTTAGAATGATTAATAGAATAAATATTTTGTTTGTGACTTTTATTGCGATAAGGTGAGTTAGTGTGCCATTGATAGTGAATTGATATTCCCCACGCGGCAGATGCATAGATGAATGATCGATAGCAAACAAATTTCAATAATTGTTTTATTATTGAATATAAGAATAAAATATTAAAAAATCAGAGAATTCAACCCTTATCATATGTAAAGAGACTATTTGCCTCGGTTTCGGCTGAAGCGAGGGAAAAAAAGACCACCACAATGTAAGGCGTGCAATTACTAGCGAATGCGAAGAACAAAAAAATTCCTGTTTATCACTCATCATGCGGTGAATCTTTACTTTCAATGTAATAATTGTAAAGCTAATGATATTTTTAATCAAGAAGATTACCATAAAGAACAAAAACGCAACCTTTCTTTTTTAAAAGCAACGCGTAATTAACAGTCTATACCGATATATGGTCAGTGAATCATTCTCGAAATCTATTTTAGACTGGGAAATTCCAATTCAGCTCAGTGGAATATTACACTCAAGACCGCAGTGATTATGATTCGATAAAGGTTTTGTCAACTAACTTTTTTGGACGCAGGAGAATCTGCAGCTATATTAAGATAATATAATAAAGTTTAATATGCACCGGATTTACGTAGTTATCTCTCTCGTATACTGTTATAGTACGGTTCCCTTACTAAATTAAAGTTTAGATATTGAATTATATTTGCTACCATAAAATCAACCCCTGATGTCTATAAAAATGTAAGTAAGAAAATGAAAAATAAATATATATGACATATATATGTTCTTTTATTTTCTGATATACTATATACAAACCTGACAAATTATATTGTATTACAGGACTTTTCGTTTATAGATCAATTCACTTACAGGAGGGATGCTTAACAAAAACAGCACTTCGCAACATATAAGAAGGTATGTTAAAGAGTAAATATACATTGTAATTTATTACACAAAATTGGTGACGTAGCACAATGAGAACTAGTGTATGTATACTGAAACAGAAACAAATCATGCAGCATTGCCTGAAAATGTAGATTAATTTATTTACGATTCAATTATTTGCGGCACGACTTCTTCATCTACAAAAGAGTTTATTAGTGGATGTTTATATAATGTCAATCAGTCAATAAAAATAAACGTTTATTTAATCTAAGCTTAATCTAAAAAAGGGTTGCATAATAGATGCCATTGATATAATACGACCCCCCACATATTGAAATTTGCAATTATGAAGTAATATATAAAATAACTGAATTTCTCTGTCAACAATTTTCTGTTTATGATGATGATATTTGAATACAGATTTGGAAAGTAAATAAAAATTGATTTCCAGCACTCTCTGGACATCCTTAATAAAATACCATAGCCATCAGACATTCTGATTATTGTTACTTTGTTTCAATAAGTTTTAAATATTTCAGAAAGCGGTAATTATAGCATGATATATGCATATTGGGTCACGTATTTCTTAAAATGGCTTTTCATATTTTATCTTTGAATTGTTTATTTCTGTTTTGAACGACAAAAACGCTTAATTCGTTCCAAAGTATTCTAGCAATGTGGTTGTTCGTTCTAATAGTAAAGGTCTCTCTACTGGAGATCCGTTTTCTTCCTAAAAACGTTTTGTTTTTCAGTTAATTGGCCAATGAGTAAATTAGGGATACTAAACGAGTTAAACAGTGATACACCATCAAGGCGTCTTTTTCTTTTAGTTTTTATTTGTTTGGGTCGTCAGACCAAACAAATAATGGTAGCGAAATTTCAGAGTCTAATGTTGTTAATTGCAAATGCCGAAATTAGTCCACTTTTTTGAAGCGGTTACTTCCCTTTTGTATGTACACTAACGCCGAATAATTCAGGGGAGATCAACTGCGTTAAAGATTGGTCAAAGACAGGCGCATTTAATTTTCAACAGCAAGGAAATTCCCGAAATTGGTCGAAGATTTCTTATATTGTTTTATTGTATTTTCTGATCGAAAATAAAGTAAATACAAAGCGGACATTCAATCCTCTGACACAGGAAGTTTACGAACAAACCTAACAACAAGTAGTTCTCAAAGCAGCCTTAAAACTACGCGATTTAAAGAAAGAAAAAGAAAATTTTTATTTTGTTAACAAGTAATACCAGCAAATTACAACGTTATTCAAAGTTAAACAATAGCGTTGCTTATAGAATTGTCAATAAACTGCACAATCACAAAAATTACGCGGATGAATATGATTTTATCAATGAAAATACTATTTTAGCGATATGTCGATTACCGAATACTACACAAACTGAGTAGTGGAATATATATGATTCTACATGTCGGACTGTTTGGGCGAGAGATTTTCGCTAAAAATATTTACTTCAATTTTAAACAACAGGTCTATCCTGAAACAAAATACCTCGAATTAATAAGGATTACAAACCCGAAATGCAATGGAAGTTCTAAATTAGAATGACTTGATGTTAATAAGTCTATTTGAATATCTACTCCGTGGTACAGTGGTAACGCGCTCGCTTAGTGAGTGAGAGGTCTCGAGTTCAAATCCCAGTCGAGGAAACTTTTTTTACTTTTTTTTTTGTTAAATTCTTTTTTAAGTGTCTTTGTTAAGAACGTAGCCATGATATGCAAGGATAAAGTGTGGCTGTCGTAAAAAATGAACATAAATGTTTTTTGATGCAACTCTAGTCATGCAGAATTCCGTATGTATCAAACTCTGGTGCCTTGCAAAATTAATTATAATACATTAAAATAAACTTATACAGGAAAATGCATACAGATATACAGTACGATTTAGATTGCAAAGATCAGAAAATATCACAGGACTTGCAGCCCTTTGATTCTCTATAAATATACATGCTTATAGTAAGCTCCAGGATTATTTACATCTGTGTTAAACAACAGTTAAAGTCGTTACAAGCCCTAATTTAGAATAATATGGTTTTCTTCAGGCCGTTCACATATAAATTCACCGTGGCTGTAGGGTTTTTGGGCTCGCTTAGGAAGCGAGAGGTCTGGAGTTCAAATCCCAGTAAAGGTAACTCTTTTTTTTTTCAAATTGTTAAAGTTAAATAAACATCTGGATTAAATATCAGTGTTGCAATTAGTCTTATAGCTATAGCCAATTTACTACAATTAAAAACGCTGGCAAGCATTGGTGGCACTATACATATATCCTAA
>NW_026866883.1:0-7827 GCF_026571515.1 Ruditapes philippinarum | reverse complement strand
TAGTTGTAGATCATTTCACAAAGTTTAAACATAAAATCAACAAAATGAGAAAGGCATCAGTACATACTATTGTAAAAGGACGAGGTTTCATTTGTTAACTGTTTTTTGAAAATCGACAAAGTGTTTATTCATGCTATGTTTGTTGGTCTTCTAATTTGTGTCAAATCAAAGACAGAAACCACTGATGCAAAATTACGGTATGGTCGATCAATATTGAAATCTTGTTAGCGACTGTCAGAAACCTTCTCCATTCATTTAATCAGATCAGTAAGAAAAATAAATTTATAATTTACGAGAATAACAAATATCTGGAGAAAAGTCATCCTTCGGAAGCATAGAAAAGTTCCTATATATTAATAAAAAATAATCCATACCATGGGAGGATAACGCATGACATGATCCCTAATAATGTTATAACAATTTCAATGATTTCATTTTTTTCCTGAATAATTCGGACCTCCATCGCAAAACTATAATTCTTTCTTAGATATTGATTTGTTCAAATTGAAGCGTTTGATTGTTGGTGTAATGTGATATTTAAATAGAGAAAAAGAGAATCCCTAAACAAAGCACGACAGGGCAAAGTTTAAAATGTTGCAGGCTCAGTTTGATTAAGCCTGTTCATGGACGGTACTAAATGTGAGACTAAAACAGCGTTGAAGCACAACACTAAATACCGTACTCCGGTATATACCGGACAAGACGCTCAAATAGTTAAATGCTAAAGGCTCGTCTTTGTTACAGTCGAAGTGCACTTTACGATGACTAATTCATGTGTTGACGATTATGAATGAAAGATGTAAGAATCGCCGACAAAAGCTATATGTTCCTTCCTGTGATCATGATGTGTGTCAAGCGTCTAGAGGGACTGCTCAAACATTGTAGTGAGCCAAATATACTTTTTTTGTCGTTATGATATTTTCACGTCCTGAATAGCTAATTACGTCACATTGGAAGACATGTAGTAAATATTTAAAACCATTATGAACGACAAATTTTAACAAATTTAAATGTTTCAAGCATATTAAATATGAATAATAACAAAAGAACAGAGACTGGAGAGGCAAGGCGACATTCCCAGAATGAAGTCCCCGACACAACCCAGCCACACCAGCAAAAAAAACAATAGTTTAACGAATCAGTCATATTTCATCTTAGTAAAACAACGATTATTATAACAAATGCATCTGATGTGAAACATGCTAGCATTCGATCTCGCATGCAAAATAAAATAGCAACACAACATCATAAACCCTCTAAGTAATGATGATATAAAATAACATAACGAGAATTTTCGTAATGAGTCATCATGACACAAGTGTCTCATTTACAACACCACTTTGAATTGATATCTGGAATAGAGTATATATATATGATTCCCTAATGACAGTAAAATATCTATAATTACAATGTCATATATATCTTTGTCAGCATAAGTCTTAATGGACCTATAATGGTTGGGAATGAATTACCGTAATATTCGATATATAATAAAATATGTTTGAAAACAATACATAGAATGAAATTGATATAAACTAGAAATACAGATGCATCTCCCACCCACACACCCTCGTGCGCAGTCTACGGACGGACAGCATGTCAGCAGGGCGGACGGACAAAGGCAAATATATATGTCCCCGTTTCCCATATCCTTGAGTGGGGCATATGAGTTGCTTTAGCTATGGCTTTTTCTTCATATATATTTCTTAGATTGTGTGCATTGTAATAATTTCATTGCAATAAAGAAACCAGTTTATAACCATAACAATAACTATATAAATGTTGTAATTATATAACACACATTTTTTACATAAAGACCTTGTTCTTAAATGCATCTCTTTACATAAAGCTTTTATTAAAAAGTTGAAATTTTGAAAATTATTACATTTTGCGATTTTTATTTTTCCTTAAGGGTTTGTTTAATCAGAATGACAATATATTATGTTTAACAGCTATTGGTTTTAAATATTGTTTTGTTTGTTTGATTTTACGCCTTTTCCAACAGAATTTCAGTCATATAGGCGGGTAGTTTCCTATCTATCGTTCCTGGAGAGTTACACCAGTACTAGACTACCTTCCTCCGCGCTAAACTACCAAAGCATCTCCCGGGGATCGAACCCACGCCAGAGAGGTAACTGGATTTGAAGTCATCGACTCTAACCGTTCGACCACGGAGGCGGTATTTAAATATTGTGTAAGATATATATTGAAAACTAGGATGTTTACCACGAGCAATCTATTCACTTAGACAAACAAAGCTGTAAGTTAGTATCCAAAATAGATCGAGCTTTCTAAAAGCCCTTCCTTATAACTCACTCAGATAATATTCTTAGAATACAGGTATAATCTTAAGAAGAAATATATTTTATTAAAAAAATGGTATCTCTTTAGTCTATAAAATAACAAAAAACACGTCAAACGTTTATATAATGTCAACGCGCGCAAAGTAAATTTCAGATTTTATTTATTCACATTATTTCGTGTCCATCGACTAATTAGGAGAGCACAGTATTTGTGATCCGGTGTTTACTGCTTTTGTCCTCTGACGAGGCTTAACTTCTCCGTGACAATAGTCTCATAATTCCCGATAATATCTAAATATTATGATAATTTTTAAGAAAAAAAGTTAAATCATAACATTAGATTGTCTGCAAAAACACGCAATAGCATATATGGACATATGATAATATTTGACTACACGTGATTCCATTTGATAACATATAATGACTAACAGTTTACACGTGTTGCGTTTGACGGTAATGGATATAAAAATTGATCTAGACCCTAGATAGTATTCATTTAATAGGAAGGTTGGCATTAATAAAATACGTCATAAAGCAGGTCATCGTGACACTAAATTCAACCGTAACATATGTATATTAGTTGAAACCAATATTTTACAGGATATAGGGTACTAACAAATAAAACACTTTACATAAAGCAAAACATCATAATGTAAATTATAGATTCAGACAACATACTTGTGTAAAAAAACAACATATACTATGAAATAAGCATTCAATTGCTTTATAAAGAGCTACAATTGCCAAAACACCTACATGAAAACAACTTATGGCATTTGCCATAATCATATTTAAGCCATATACATGTATTATGCGTGTAAGTTTATTGTGGAAAATAAGGACATTTATAAATGTAATATTGCAAAACATTAATTGCATGGTTTTTATGACACTATATATTTAGACATTCACGCATGTTCGTACAATATTTGTACGGTAGCATATGATAACCTTTAATAAAACTAGAGCTATCAATTTAAATCCCAATCAGCTACCTTTTTTGAAAAGTAAGTAATTTGAAGCGAAATTGTAAATCGATATCCTATGATGTTTCATCTGGATACCAATAATTATTATAGTATTTAAGGTTTTACAATGCACAAAAAGGGATAACTATTTCTATTTTAACATGCTAATAAAAAAAGATAATCAATAAAAAATGTTAAACTAAATTGATCATAGAAGTAATTTTGCTGACGTCATTTGTTTTGATGTTGCCATATCTGACTCCATATGACTATATAAGCATTCCTGTGTTATGATGTGCATATATCGTACAATAATGCTTTCGTGTGCCTTGTCTTTTTCATAGGACAATAATGTGTCGCTCGTTAAAATTTTATAAAATTTGTATTATTTAAAGGATATTGTAGGAAGGCCTCGGGGAAAATATGATTTATCCTAGAAGGTACCCTTCGGTCTTTAAGTATATGCATTTATTTTCATTATTTATTTTGGAAATATATTTCAATTCTGAGTGCATTGAAAAATGCACGGTTTGAGTTCAAATGAGTAGTTATATAACTACGAAGGCTGATAGGTCTGAGTGATTAATTACAAAGCCTTTGAACGAAAAACCGTGCATTATTATATCACAATGAACGTCAAAAAAAAAAGTAATAATTATTATATAGTTGGACTCTATGTTTGGTGGTTAAATTTGTTTTCACCTCAGAGTTTGCAATTGAAACGTTCTTTAAAGGCTGTTCCAGTCGGTTGAAACAAAACTCTCATCAAGGCTACCGTGTGTAGAAACAGTTTTTTTTGAATAACGAATTTTGAAAACGTTGATAAAAAATCTGTTTGTTTATCTTATTTGACTCTATATTATTTTTCAAGGAAAATACAAAGTATCGATAGGGAAATAAATGTGATATTTAACTCGTTTGCGACATTGAAATAGCGTTCCTGTTTTGATCGTTTTTGCACGTTGCACGTGCTGTTAATTAAAGATATCGGTGTTCGAATTTATTTTCTTAGTTAGATCATTTTCTTTCATTCTAGATAGTTTTCACAACAAATTCGACAAAAAAAATGTGTTTTTTATTCACCAGATCTTTCAAACAAAGTGGCGCCATCAGTGTGTCAGTTGGAAATACAGAGGGAGGAAATAAGAACAGCGAGTGCATTGTTGTGAAATATATCACGCTTCCGGCCTTCTTTGTTTATATAAGAGAAATCTCCGATAGTGTTAGAATTATTTATCTAGCTGTATAAACATTTATTTGACTGTGAACATCATAACAAAGTGGTATCCTTCAATAAAATATAATAACTACGCGTTATTTTATTTTCACCGCTTCTGACTAATGTATGTGCAATAATAAAGAATGTAGGTCAATGATTCGTTTATTCGAGAAAACTATTGAAATCGGGTTTCACTTCTCGTGCGGAAAAACAAACAGTTTTGTTTTTGTGTGTTTTGTTCTTTCTTTTGTTTTGATGTATTTGTTGTTTTGTATTTGAAGATACAGTAATAGACAAAATGGTTTCACACTAAAACACAAACACACAAAATGACTTTCTGAATGCAATCAGCTCTTTACTATTTGTCGACAGTAGTAATTCAATCTAATATGAAACACATTATTCATCATTTCATCATTTTAAATATTAAATGAATTCAACTTATTAGATACATAAAAAATGCCTTTAATAATCAATTCAACGTAAAAAAAATATTGATTAACCTAATAGATACATTAATTAACTCTATTACATATATTACATTTTCGTTTTTAATCGTCAGTTAACAGTTAGTATCTGTTATTAAAGCACACTTGTCATAATGGTCTAAAGAAAGAATATTCAACTCCTTTAAACGGGAAAATAAAAAGTGTATAAAGTGTTAAAGATATAAGATATAATTTGAAGTTAGAAAATGTTGATAATTGCTACACAGTCTCTTTGTAAATATATAGTAAACATATTTAGACTTCACACGAAGTAAAAAATGTTATGTTTAAAACTCAACACTATATAAATTAATAGTGTAATTAAAAAAAAACTTTTTTAAAATGGCTTTTCATTGAATGGCACGAAAGTTTCCTATTGAAGGTTTTATGTTTACCTCGGAATGAATACATCTGTGGATGTTTCTTTATTCAAAATTTGACTATTTTTGTATTTAAATGTTGAATTCTGCCTAAAGCGGTGCTAGGGGGGTGGGGCCCCTAAACTTGCACTAACATGTACCGTTTAACACACATAACCACCCCCAATTTTAATTGGTTGTTTTGAACGTTCTTTGGGGATTTTTTTACTCTATTTTATATAGAATGATATTGATTTTAATAAAGGTCTGTGATTAACATATTTTACTCAAGAATAAGCATAGTAATATATCTTTTAACTACACAAATCAAAAGACTATGTTTATAGGCTAAAAGAACGTAAAAAATTACGAACTCTGCGCTTCACTTTATTTTCTCCGTACATACTAGTAACATAATTCACAATCATTCGTTAGATACTACACAGATCGTATACCTGCAGCGTTTCATGGTTTTGTGATATCGTTAGCTGGCTTCTACGTTAGAGTGTGGTGTAGAATCATTTGTTTGCTTTACCTGTTGCTTTGGCATATTTCCAAAATCAAATACTTTATAAATCAAAATTTCGGCTTGTCATAAGAATGTAACAATTTTGTCGTTTCCAACGCGCAAGTCAATTATCTCCAAAACATAATTATAAATTATCTGCAGCTACTTATTTCCTAATCTTTGGGTCACGGTCGGCGAGTAACTAAGGACGTCGATTTGACTTCAAGTTAAAATTACACACCTCAAACGCCGTGGGTTCGAACCTTTAATTTGCTTTGGATTTTTTTTACGGTAGCTCTCCGTCTTGCTAACCGAAGGAAAAGTTGCAAAGTCGCCGTATGTGGAAATAAAACTGATGGATTTTAAACAAATTGTGAAACAGAAAATATTTCTTTCCAGACCTATTACGCCATATAATAATAAATTAATGATCTCGCAAAATTCTTTAATCCAATTCAATTACCACTTTTGTACTTTGACAATTACATGATATTCATTATGGTACTTAAAAGAAATTCTAAGTATAATGGCTTTCAGATCATTCTGAACAATTGATTCCAATTCATTTACTAACTCAATCAAAAGGAAGAAAACTTCACAAGTTATCTTCAAACCAAATATGAAAGACATCTGTCATGAATTAATGGCTGTATGAGCAAACATCTATTTTTAGCACTGGGACCTTGAAGCAACTGAAAATAATCACACTTTTCAAATATAAGTCAAGTCAAGTCAAATAGTTTATTGGCATAAACATTTTACACGTTCATCGCCAAGTTTTATGAATGGCGGTTTTTAATTTA
Organism: Ruditapes philippinarum; assembly: GCF_026571515.1. Taxonomy (NCBI): domain Eukaryota; kingdom Metazoa; phylum Mollusca; class Bivalvia; order Venerida; family Veneridae; genus Ruditapes; species Ruditapes philippinarum. The sequence goes on along the minus strand of NW_026866883.1, from coordinate 1,179 downwards.
ACATAAAACATTGCATATACAATTACAAATTTTGTAATAAATACATGTACAAAACATACATAATATTTAAGTACAGAAAAGTATATAACAGGTATATATTTAAAGATAATTGTGACACCTGTAAAAGTGTAAAAATAGTTTTGTTTTAATGATTAAACTGATATTATTGTATATTGTTTAACAAGTCAGAGAATTTATTATCACATATTATATTTTTATATTAAGTTTTATCTTAATATACATGTATTAGCTTCTACAAAAACATATCTACTGATTAAAATGCTAAGAATAATAATCTTTTATAAAATGAATCACCAATATGGAAGCCATATGTTCTAGAAATATATTCCTTCATTGATTTATGGAAGTGTTGTAGAATTGCATTGTCAAATAAATAACCTACTTGACACATGCTTCTATGTAGTTCGCTTTTGACAAAATAGAATGAAAAAAAAAATAAGTCATGACGAAATCAATAAAAATCATCAGTTTCAGCTATTTACGGAGAATTGTACTGTAGTGCCACTTGTGACAAAGCAAACAAAATATTCCAAAAGGATTGATGCCATAGATCTTCACTGGAACAAGTGAATATGCAACACAGGACGAATGCATCAAAATAATCTGCACAGACACAACTGTTAGACCAGATTGAGACCGAACTTTATATAAATGAGACGATAAAGAATGGTAATGATGACCGTGTTAAACGTACAGAAGAAACAAGACGACTGATCACCGAGTTCAAGAAAGAAGTTTCAACTGCAAGTTAAACTTTAAAAGACAAAATTAACGAAACAGCCAAACAAGTGAACAGAGCTATAACTGGCCATAAAAATGAGGTTGATTCAACCTTCGATAACTTACAAAAAAAAGCAACTGAAACTAAGCAAGGACTTTCAAATTTGGAGGAGTTAGCAGTAAATGACAAGACAGGTGTTATTTCAATCTCATTTAACTTATGTATATTGCCTTTTTGTGAAAGATTATAAATGATGCATTATTGTAACGTCAAATATCATTGGATAGATGATAAATTTTCAACTATTTACTGCTGCTTCAACTTTTGATGTTCTTTTTCTCTTGCCAAAAAGCCAACAATATGTACATTGTACTGTTCTGTATATATGGCATGTTACATCGCCTTGTAAGCAATGAATGTCTCTGCAATTTATAAGG
>NW_026866882.1:0-44354 GCF_026571515.1 Ruditapes philippinarum | reverse complement strand
TTGAGTTGTAACTGATGGTGTCATATATTATGCAGATTTGGTATCAAAAATTCATGGTCTGCCATATGCCACTATTTTAAATTAAGCATGTTATAAATCATTGTTAAGATCTCTGTAAAAAGTAGAAAGTCAAAACTAGATTCAAAGTATTTGTGAATAAATAAAAACTTTAAGTCTTATATAATGTTGGTATATTTACTGAACATTAATTTAAACAAAAGATTACAAAATAGGCTTTACATGTACATGTATTCATTTCATAATAATAGACATGACATGTTAACAGACAACTAATTTGTTGACACGTTATGACAGATCTGGTTAATTTGTTGGATTATTGTATGTTTATTAATTAATTACTATTATTGTTTAGTAATTAATATACTCTCAGATTCAGGCTTTTATTAAAGCAATCCCTTGATAGATTCCGAATCAGATCTGTCTGAAAATAAAACATTAATTCAGGCTTATTTAACCATTGTGTGAAAGCTGATTTGTAATACATGAAGATCTGCTGTAAAAATACTCATTTAACAAATTTCAGACAGAGCAAAGCTTTAGCTGCGATGGCGCATATCCACCAGAGTACAGAAATGTAAGTTTGTATACAGGAATATTTCATTTATCATGCCATTACTATGACAACTGCCTGATAAAGCCTGTCTGAGAACAGCAACCTTTCTCAGTCAGTGACTTGAGAACACTATGTTCCTACGCCAGATCAGCACTGATGATGTTTATTGTTGGTATTGTTTAATTGACTTTGCTGAATATTTATGATAATACACAGTAAATAAATTGTTAAAGCAAATTGTACCAAAAATTGTGTTGTGTTATAAAATTATTGGTAAAAACCCTCGGACTACTTTTTTGGCGTATAACCCTCTTGTGGTTACTGTACTTTCAGAAATTAGCGCCCTGAATTAAAAAAAAAGATGCAAAATCATAATAGAGGCATGATAAAAAGAATAACAGGTTACTGTCTTTTGTGAAAGGGATTTCTCAGACTCGGCTAGATATGGTCCGGAAGGGGCTCGGCAAGCCTCGTCCCTTCCAGGACCATATCTAACCTCGTCTGAGAAACCCTTTCTCAAAAGACAGTAACCTGTTATTCTCTATTTATGCATTCTTAAAATGAAAAAAGTTGTCCTTTTAAAATATAAAAAAGTATATACAAGAATTTAACATACTGCAGCTAAGCTTCTATAACGTGAAATTTTCATTCATGTTGTATGACAGTGGTTTTTTTGTTGTAGATTCAGAAAATATATTGAAATTATTTTAATTTATGAGGTTCCCAAGAAATATAGCCACAATGCAATTTCCAAACATGTTACATTTGAGTGACTATAGCATTTTATTTTTTTCAGAGCCAGATATACAAGGAGAGGGTTGAGCCACTGGTACAAAGAGCCATGGAAGGTTATAATGTCACAGTGCTTGCTTTTGGAGCTGTAAGTTTCTATATATTTATTTCAGTCAAAAATTCATCCATATTGTATAGAAGATAATAAATACAATATGTCCTTGATCAGGATTTGCAAAATTTTTGATAAATTTACTGTACATCTTCTAATTAATACATGTACCTTACGTAGAAAATTGGTCCCATTAAAATCCTATCTTTTACCTTTACTTTGAGAGGTCTCCATGGCCTAGTGGATACAGTGGCTGATTAGGAAATTGCTGGCAAATAGCAACCGTGGTTAGAATCCTATTAAGACTTTAAAAATTCTTTCATGTAAGAAAAACTATCCAACTAGCTTAAAGCTGTCAGTGGTTCTACTTAGGTGCCGGTTTTGTGTCTGAAATAATGCATTCTCTTCCCTCACCAGAACAGCTTTGTAAGACACTATATAACCTCGAAAGTGTTGGTGTGTCTTAAATCCTAACCAAAATAAAATTTACTTAGATTGATGAGTAATGCAAAATTTCTATTTTTCCCCAGATTCAACAAAGACCACTGTATTTATCAAGACCTGCTAACCTTAAGAAATGTTTAACTTAATGCAGCATTTAAAATATTGATTTATCCACTTTTAAATCCTTAAAATTAGAAATTACTTCCTGTTAGGAGTGATTGTTTTCTTGTCACTGAAATAGGAAGATTAAGTAAGCTTTGTTATTTCTTGGTTTATGTGTTTGAAGAAGGATATGATTGGGTTGTTTTTTCTTTTCATTTAACAGGCAGGATCCGGTAAAAGCATGTTGATGACCGGCACAGACGATGACCCAGGCATGATACCATCTGTAAGTCTTAAAATTTTCTATTAAATTTATTGGGATGTCTTTCCTATTTTGAAATGCTAAGATATAGAAGAAGATTTGTTTTAGTCATTGCTGTGTGTATGGATTGATTTTTTGTTATAGAAAAATGTGTCAAAATCATAACCATTGATTGATCTGTCTAAGTTGATCACTTTAGTACCTCTGTTGATGAGTGGTTTCAGTCATCAAATTTAGCACTTGACTGGTGGCCCACGGCCAGTGAAAATTAGTTTGGGCCAGTTTAAACTTTAAGAAAATTTAGTTAAATATATAGTAGAATAAAATCAAAACTAGAATTCAGGCCAGTAAATTCAAAATCTTGAAATTAAATGACTGTGGTTTAGGTGGCAAACTGTGAATCACTGCCAGGTTGTCACTGAATGTTCAAGTCTTATCACAGATTTTGGGAATTGTGTGAAGAAGCTATTTTGCGAGTTTATTGAAAGTCGGTGATTCTGCTCAGGTGTTCATATATGCCTGAAATAATGCAAGGAGAGGCCACCATTAGGTCTTCCTCCAACAAATAAAGCTGGATCATTTTATCCCGATTCTTTTTGTGAACATAGAGCCTTATCATATACTATACCCTATGACATATTTTCATTGTAAATTAATAATATGATATAATCTTGTTTTTATATTTTATATAGGCAAACAGAAGTGTTTTTGAGATTGCCAGCAAACAGGGTGGGAAGGATTTCATGATAAGTGTTTCTTATGTGGAGGTAATATGCTTGTTCTATTTTCCTATTACCGTAAGCCTTACCCGGCTGGCTATCTTAAAATTTTAATTTTGATATCCCCAAAATTAATGAATAGCTAAAAACATTAAGCTGTCCAAGTCCTCTTCAGAAGTACAGCAGGTTAAGGGTTTAAATTCTTAGGGTTTGTGTTCTGTAGATGATCTGCAAATATGCAAGTAAGTTGTTGCAAAATTCCGGCACTATTTTTATGCCGGCACTTAATGAGGAAGCATGTAGATTTGACTTGTCTGTCCATCCCATTGTTCTGTTGTTACTTTGTCCATCTCGGCCATCTGTAAACAGACTAAACTGTTGAATATGTGGGCATCTGTGTTGTTTCAAGTTATTATTAGAAACACAAATGTACAAGTAATTTGCATGATGTTATGACCTCTGCTTATTTTACTTTTGATCAAAAATCATTTGAAAGAACAGGATAAAATGTCTGTTTGTGAACATGTTTTCCAATTTTGCTGTAAGAACATTTCTAAAATGCTGTTTTGTGAACATTTACACAATTTATTTTAATTAAATAACAATGTAAATCATAATGTAAATCTGTTATTCGCTTTACATGCAAAAATCTAGCAATGTTCAAAAACATCATTCTGAGTACATTTTGATATCTGTCTGTGCCATTTTACTGATAAAAATATTGTTATGTGAAACATATAAATGTTAAAGATAGATGTAAATTATCAATTCATTGCTCTATAAACATTATTGTTATCTTGATACATGTATATGAACATAAAGAATGATTCTGTAGAACTTGTAACTTGTTTAAATACTAGTACACCAAAAATTTATCATTGTTCTGTGATGATTTTGGTGATGTTAATTTACAGATTGTAGATGAGAAAATGACAGATTTGTTGAATCCTCACACTAACACTATGAACATCAGACAGCACCCAACAAAAGGAATGTACGTTCATACAAGATTATCATTACCTTTATTACATCAGGTTTGAGTCCTCCCATTTAGCTTTATAGGGACAGCATCAAATATAATGCAGGGGTCACTGGGTCAATCCTTTGATGAGGCGAAATTTCTCTGGGACAATTTATCACAGGCATTAATTGAGTTTTATGATCAAATGAGTTGAAATGACTCTTCAAACTTGCTAAAAATTAGTTATAGGTGTCTACTAAAGAAATTGGTAATAATTGGTTAGTTCACCAGGAAAGCAAGTTAGCTTGACCAACCACAGAGTTACCACAAAATATTAAAATTTGCATAAGAATTAACCAAACAGGCAAACAAACATCAGGGCTTGTTTTTCTGTAGCGTGATTTTGTCAGACTTGAAATTTATTAACTTTTTAGTAAGATTTTTTTTTTAATAAACTTATCATCTATAGTGTTGTGTTAAAAAAAGATCTTACATTATGTTTGTTATCATTGTAATTACTTTATATTTACGGTACAGTTTTGTGGATGGACTGTCCGAGATTATTGTGAAGAGTGCTGATGAGATTGCGCAATATTTTGAGCAGGGAACCAGGGCCAGGAAAATGGGAGCCACTGACATGAGGTCACATAGACCCAGGTAGCTATTAATGGTGGCATATTTTTTTGTAACTTTACTGCAAGAGAACATTCATTTAATAAAACAGGTCCTTTATCATTTTGCATCACTTTATGATGAAACTGACGTTTATAGGTCAGCCATTTTGAATTAAGATTTTCAATGGAATTTTTTTCCAGCAATAGAATAGCAAGTTCCTCTTTATAGATACTCAACTTTATAAAAAAACCTCACAAAGTTACATTTTTTTTTTTTTTTTTTTTAGAATACTAAGAGGATATTTTTTCGTTTGAGTGAAATATGGAATATATTTTCACGAAACATGATAAAATGCCACATATTTTCACTCGCCGGGACGGCGAGTGAAAATATGTGGCATTTTATCATGTTTCGTGAAATAAATACCATATTTCACGAAAAACGAAAAAAATATCCTTTTTATTTAATTTCATTATCAAAGAAAAATGGTTACGAGCCCTATTGCTTGCTACACGACTGCAATTGTACAGCGCGCAGCAATATATTATTGCGTCTTGCTTTGCACGCGATATTTGGCGCTTCATTGTGACGTCATGTAAACAACTGTTTAAACGTCTGTAGAGCGTTAATTACTGAATAAAAGATATTGGTGTTCGAATTTATTTTCTTAGTTAGACCCTTTTCTATCATTCTAGATACTTTTCAAAGCAAATTTCAACAAAAATTTGTTTTGTATTTATCAGATTTTTCAAACAAAATGGTGAAGAAGTCCCTCAAAATAAATATGAGTTTTGACTCCGCCCACTTTCATATTTATATTTCATATTTATTTTTAAAAAATATGAAATATATTTGACTGATATAGCACCATATTTCACGGGTAAAATTAAATAAAGCTTGACATTAAAAGAAAAGTCAAATTAGCTTTAATAGTAAATTGCCTACACCAATTATTAAGCTTATATAATTTTATTTCATAAAAGTTGTTTAATGAGAAGGTGTCTTTGTATAAAAACAAAATAGATTTATTTTTTGGAGATGCAGATTCTAGTACAGATGTGATTTAATCATTTGAAACTATTTTGTGATATTTAATACTGGCTTTTCTTTAGTTATCAGCATATGTATTACAGGGCTAATGCAGTGTTTACTGTAATAATTGAGCAGAGAGAGAAGCAGTCCAGTAAAGTTGGTGTACGATCAGTGTTACACATGGTTGACTGTGCAGGTAACTATTTTTTACTTGTTTTTATTTCAACTGATACAAGGGTGTTAAGAGGAACTGCATGTCAAACAACTAATCAGTTTCACTGATGTTATTAAAGATTTTACCAGTTCCGGTACTAAAATACCTTCATCAGGAATATTTCAATGTATATAAGGTCATACTAATATGTTTATGCCGTGATGCAACTTTCCAGGTTATGTAAAATGATATATACTATCATATGCCCTGTAGGTGTGTCCCATCAGGGTCAGGCCAGTACCTGGTGACTCAAGATAGCTAACTTCCTGGCATGTAAGGATATCAATATCTCTCTGTCAGAAATACACCTGCAACAATGAATGGTTATGATGTATTCAAAAGAAGTGTGCATTTTAGTATAACTACTTTGAGTGTTGCATTAAACAAAATGCATGTTTACCATAGCCCAGTACATTGTTATAGAACTTGTTTAATTGAAAAATATTTGTGCATACACTGGAATATTTGTGTTGCTTTTGGTTTGTGTTAATTCAAATGTTACCCTGTAAACTTTTATTTCAGGAAACAATGCCAGCGGTCTGTCTGATCCAGAAGTGCTAGCAGGGTAGGTTTATTTCTATTATTTAATCCAATACAATTAAAGGAGTACAAACTATACAAATTATTTCCTCAAGTTAAAAGACATATCATTGGGCTTCTAGAATCTATTTATTTGAGTGCGTTACATACAGATAAAATCACCCTCGTTCAGATATCTATCTTCTCCTGAATGAAGGGAAGCAAAGTTGAGTTCTTCCTGAAAGAGATTAACATTGCCTTTGATAGGTCTCAAACCCAAAAATTGGGATGCATTTCATACCTCAAGATTACTTCTCATAATTTCTGTTCACAAAATGTTGTAATTAAATTGTCAAATAAATAAATATGGCAGTGGATGTGAGCAATGGGGCAATTTTTTTTTCTCACATACATATATTAAGGATTTCATGAGGTTAATGCAAAATGGATTTATTACAGAGTTCAGGGGTTACAGAATGTGTTGATGGCTCTAGGAGGCCCAAGAAAGGGGAGTGGGGTTCCCTACAGGGATTCTAAGATTACAAGATATCTTCAGGTAACATTTAGATATTGATTGATATCGTCTTCATATTTGTCTTAATTTTCTATACATATATAAAGTAAGGTGAGTGCAGGAGAAAATAGTGATATGAGTTCTTAAGCATATATCTTAGAGTGATATGTACATTTTAATAACATACCATGTTTAAGAATACCTTTTTTACATTATATTGATACTTTTCTCTGATTAATTTTTGAACTTACAATAAATTAAAAGATTGGGAGGGGAGAACAACACATCAAAACACCAGGTCAGTTTCTATATTTATTTAAACTACCGGTTTCGGGTACTATATACCCTTCATCAGGTTATTTTTGAACTTATCATGAGTAAAGTAGGTAGAAAATATTTATGTGCAATATATACAAGTTCAGCTTTTCGTAACATAGTATCAATTTAACTGAAAATGAAACAGAAGGAGGGTATACAACTCTTTTACTTAAAATACACTACTTTGAGTTAACCATTTAACATTGGAAAGCAGGTCAATTTATGTTTACCATGGAGGTATTATTATATATTTTAGGAGTCACTTGGAGGAAATGCCATCAGTCTGTTGTTTGCCCTGGTATCTCCTCTAGATAAATCAGGCCAGGAAAACACGAACACTATGCAAGTTGCTCAGTTTGCAAAGAATGTGAAAAACAGGGTCAAGTTAAACTTGGTAAGTTCCTAGGTTTAAACTCTTTTCCCCAAAGAAATTGATGTATAATAAAAATCCACTGCCACTATTTACATGTAGTAGTACCACTAACAAACATCCACGCTTTTCATTTATCTAGATAGTCCAAAATTTCCATATTCTGTAAAGTCATTATTATTTGTGAGGAACTAATTTTGTGGTTTTCATGGACAGGTCAGTCTTCCAATTTAAGATTCAATAAAATTTCATTTTCGTCTTGTGTAAGATTATTTTGCATCACTTTTATATTTTGCCTTCTGGAAAAATAAACAGTCCACAAATCTAAGAACTCATGAAAATGTTCTATTTGACAAAACCACGTAATTTCATGCCCACAAAATTAAGTATTTTAACAGTAGTTAATTATTATCTTAGAAACCATGTTTGATTCAGTTAGTAGTGAATTTACCAATTTGACTATCTTTTATAATGAATATAATATAAATATTGCTTTTATTCATTTTTTGTTTATTATGCATATACTGTATTAACTATACACTTAAGGACGAAACTAATGAAGTGATTGCTGACCTGAGGGAAGAGATTGGTAAACTGCGGGACAAAATTGCTTCCACATCAGAACCTAGCAAGGAAGATGTTCTTAAAATGGAGGTCAGTTTAGTGTACGGTGGATATGGAAAAATATCCTTTCATGGTTACTCCACATGCAAAATTAATATGATTAAGATCTCTTTTTATTTTAAGATTGGAAAATTAAACTAAATGTTTTTGCTGTGATTCCTGAAACTTCAGTAAATTTCTTGAAACTTGGAAAAACGATATCTAAAATTTTTTTTTTTTTTAAATAGATTTATATTTTGATTGGGCATGTGATTTTACAGCCATAAACATGTACATATTTAAAATACTATATTGTTGACTGTTTGTATAGGACCTGGTGAAGGACTTGCAAATTGCCAAGAAGCAGACCTGGGATGAGAAACAGAGAGCTTCGGGCAGATTTGAGGAGGAGCGGAAAGTGAACCTGGCAAACAAGGTATTTTTAGATTTATAATGATATTTTTATGCTAGGAATATACTCACTTGGGTGATGTCCATGTCCACATCAACATCATGCTTTTGATAAGGTCTTTTAAATTATATCATCCCACTTTGGTAAAGATTTTCATTGTATCACTCAGCCCCACTTTGGTTTTTAATTATATCACAAAACAGTGTTGCTATGAACAAATACAATTGTTAAAATCGGGTATATCAATTTGAACAATGTAAGGGTATAAATTCATAGTAATAAAGATTATTAAATTCAGGGTATATTAAATTGTATATTAAATTGTAATATTCAGGGTTAATTAAATTGTTAAATTCAGGTTATATTAAATTGTTAAATTCAGGGTATATTAGAGTGGGTGTCTGACAACATGAAGAAGGGAAGTAAAGAGCTGCAAGAGAAAGTACAGATGTTACAGAAAGAGAAAGATCAAATAATGGCAGCGTACAAGGAGAAACGAGCCATCGTGGACGAACTTAAAGCTGAATTACAAAATAAGATTGCACAGTACTCAAAATTTGCTGAAAAAGGTGAGAAGTTTTTGATTGGTTATGGGGTTGATACATTTGTTGAAAGGGATAAAGATATTACAATATATGTTTAGAAAATAGAAAGCCAATGGTTTTTCACTTAAAGCAACAGCATTGAAATTTGAGTTAATTGAGGTGTTTTATCACATACCTAAGCTTTGTAACACCGACATGTCCCGAATAAACATATATTTTGATGTAACATCAATTTTTTTAAAAAGTGTAAAAATATATGGTAAAAAAGTGATCCCTCGGAAGCATTAGAATCAGCAAAATTTCATGAAAATTGCAGACTGTTTGATTGAGTCTGTACATGAGGGATAATGAAAAAGGCAATATTTCTCATGCCCCCTAGCACTGGCTTGAGTTGTACTTAATCTTGAACACTTAATGTGCTGGAATCAATGATCCTGAAGGACCAGAATAATAACACTGAAGTGAAGTCATGCTAGATGTGAACCTCTGCATGAATAATAAAGATTATTTTTGACTGTTAACTGTTTTAATTATGATAAGTATATGATAAATAGAATATGATTTACATTTACCTATACTACTTTATTTACTGAACTTGTTGCATGAAATAAGATAATGCACACCAGATTTTTGTATGCGTTTACATAGTAATTTGTAACTTTCTCAGTCGAGAAAATGAATCGATCTGATAAAAAAGTGGATAAAAAGACACGTAAGTATAAGGCTGCACAAAACGTACAAATATTGTTACATATCACTTTATCTTATTTATAGAGGATATTTCTGTGTGAGATTGAAACATATCTCACAGAAGTAACACCACATGAGAGGCAAAGCAAGTGAAACTATATAGTTGAAAACTTAAAGCTCTAAGCTTAATAGTGTATGACTACACTATGATCTACCTTAAGACTTGTAAAGTGAAATGATCATGACTGATGATGAATTTTAAGTCATTATAATTGAGCCACGTCACGACAAAACCAACATAGTGAGTTTGCGACCAGCATGGATCCAGACCAGCCTGCACCTCCTCGCAGTCTGATCAGGATTCATGCTGTTTGCTATCAGTTTCTCTACTTGTTATAGGGTTTGTAAGCGAACAGCATGGCTTCTGATCAGACTGTGTGGAGGGGCAGGCTGGTCTGGATCCATGCTGGTCGTAAACCCATTATGTTGGTTTTGTCATGACGCGGTTCATATCATCATCATCTTCAGTAATTGCCTCACTCTTCAAAGAGCATACTTGCGATGAAATATATCTGTGTAGTGTGTCATACAGGCTAACCATTGTATTCATTGGCTCCAATGTAATTACAGGTGCATTAATGGCCGTGAATAAATAATAAAAAAAACAAGCTATATTTCACATGAATACTGTTCACTGTACCTGTTAAATGTTGTTATTGTATTTTATGTACATGTATATATTGTAGTGATATTGTTAATCTTATAGATCAAATATATGTATTGTTTCTTTAAGCTTTTTCTGATATAAAAAGAAGATATTTATTCATCAAGATTTTTTTTGTCAGCTGCTAAATATAATAGACTAGCCATATTGTTAATGAATATTGTGTGGAAATTTTTTAAAAAACCATCTTGCCATATATCTTATGATTATTATGTTCTGTATTTTCATGTGCTGTGGACTGACATCAGTTTCGGCTTTATTTAATTTTGGAAACAATTTATTTAATTGGAAACAAAAACTTTACCAATTGTTAAAGTACCTACTTTTATCATTATTGTAAATTCAAAACATCTCATGAATTCAGGTAAAGCATTGAGGCAGAGAATAAAGCTCTTGTAACTGCTATACATAACTGAAGGAGCAACTCCGAGTAGAAAAACTGAGAAACTGAAAACCCTAAACAGCAATGTTGAAGTTCAAGAAAGACAACAGCTGAAAAAGAGAGGGTAGGACAGATTAAGCTCCTCCTTTTGAACATTAAGCTCCTCCTTTCAAAATTTAAGACCTCCTTCAAGATGATGCACCTCCTACTTTCAAGATTAAGCTCCTTTCAAGATTTAGCTCCTCCTACTTCAAGATCAATCTCCTCCTTTCAAAATTTAGCTCTTCCTACTTTCTGTGTTCGAATTTAATGTAAGTATTTAGAAAAGAAGGTTCATGTATAATGATTTAATAGGAATTATGTAATTGTACAAAATTGAATACAACTTTAATTTGTAACTTTTCATTATCTTTTTTTGACATTTAAAGAAATTGATTGGATGTTTCAGGAAATTTTATGTTGAAAAATTGTAAGTAAAAATTTCTAGGGTCTATTAAAAAGCATTATTGGGTAATAGCATTGTAATTTTAAGCACATGTTATATATTTTACTGTTAGTTTAATGGATAAATAATAAAAAAAAAATTGTTGAAAATATCAACATTTATATTTTTAGGGAGCAAAAGGCACAGATGGCTTCAATGAAGGGAAGTGCAGAACTGCGTGCAGAAAGTTGAGGTAGGATTTTTATCTTCAGCATAAATAAGTCCATGTTAAGACATTAGTAAAGTGAGGAAAATGGGAAAAATGATATGAATCATAGAATTTTTCATAATTCAATATATCTTGCACAGATGTAATTTGAAATTGTCATAGTGTGACTTTCCAAGGGACTTTTAAGAATGTGCTCACATATGACAGGGATTCTCCTAATACAGTCTGAAAGTGAGATAATAAAGTTTTCAAACAATGTGATAAATCTTTTTGACTGTATGAAGGAGATATAAAAAATGCAATTCAACATACTTTAAGTGTTTGATGCAAATAAATAAATATGTCTGTAAAACATGTATATTTGCATGTACATTGTACATATAATCTTAAAATTAATTATATTTTTACATGTATTTTTTTATTATATTAAAGCATTAAAAACACAAATAAAGTAGCTGTGTTAAAATCCTTACACTTAACTTCAGTACTCTTTACAAATTTTGGCTACAAGTAGCTTGTTGAAAATAGTTTTCTTTATGTATACTGACACTCGTTTTCCTTATCTAAGTAAAAATAAGGGGGGAGAATTGGGGAATGAAGTACTGAAAATAATATTATAGAAAGAAATGACAATTTTAGAATCTGCATTGCATTGTAATCCTATCTTTGACTTCTATACTCTCCAAAATTTTGTTTTTGATGAAGCATTAAGTTGCATATGTGTGTTTCAGTAGCGATCACACTTAATTACTTACCATTTCACATAGCACCTTTATATCTTAGATATTTGATGTGTTCTGTTTCTTGATGAACCTCTGTCCCTTATTTGTAGAGGTATCTGGTAGATAAAGTCAAGGTCAATGAGGTTAAAAATAGATTTTTTCCAATATTTTCTTTTAAATTTAACAAATATGTGCATTAGGAATTATCCATCAATATAATGGATAATCTTGTTTGAAAATGAAATGCTAAACAAACCTTTTGGATATAAACCATAGTATATGCTTACTCTGTTTACAGCTTGAAGAAAGGAAGAAACTTGAAGAATCCAACAAGTCGCTGGTGGCCGAGGAGTTAGAACGTACCAGACTGGACATTGACGCGGAGAAAGCTGAGATTCAGATGCGTGCAGCCGAGGGGAAGAAATATTCCACCAAGGAGGGTGAGGAACTTGAGATTAAAGTGGCGGAAATGAAAGCGGAGAAGTCAGTCGTCACACTACAGGTACATGACCTCTTATTCTCCACCAAGCATCTACAAAAACGCAAAAGTACATAGTCAGAAATATAAAAACTTGGTATTAAGAAAAGCCCCAATTTATTTCCATTAGCCTAGTCCAGCAAAAAAACACCCAAAAAATTAGAGAAAACAAAAGCTTTAATTTCAAACATTGGTTTTTTTATCCTTTTCTGCAAAAGAAACATGATTTTAATGCTCTAAAAGCCTTAACCGTAAAAATATCAATAAGTATATTGTCAAAATGAAAAGAAATGTTCTGACCACCACATAGTTCTAGACTGTTCTAACCTGGTATTTTCCTACATTTCTACAGTTGCAGTGTATACAACAAGAGAAGGCAAGACTGGCTAAAGAATTAGAGGAGATACATAGACTACACAAAGACGAGATGGAACTACAACAACTTCAACATTATCAGGTTTGTTAGCCAAATATAAATGTCTGTATATTCACTATAACCCATGGAATTCCTTATATGCAATGTAATTCATTATAACCCATAGAATTCCTTACAACTCAAAGGATTCCTTATAACTCATGGGATTCCTTATCACCCATAGAATTCCTCATAACTCCTGGAATTCCTTATAACCCATGAATTTCCATATAACCCACAGAATTTCTTATAGACCATGGAATTTCTTATGACCCATGAAATTCTTATAGCCCATGGAATTCTTATAGCCCATGGAATTTCTTATAACCTGTGAAATTTGTTATAGCCCATGGAATTTCTTATAACCCACATAATTTCTTATAACCCATGGAATTCTTTAACATCATGGAATTTCTTGTGACCCATGGAATTCCTTATAATCCATTGAATTCCATATAACCCATGGAATTTTTTATAACCCATGCAATTTTCTCTGATTTGCTCTTAAATGGGGTTTCTACCTGACACATAAATTGTTTGCTACAATTAATCCAAAATTGTTGTCCTACTAGATTTTCATAATAGACTTGGCTGGCTTTGAAGCTGACACTGTCTATTATTAATAAATAGGGTTTATTTTCTCAGTTTGCATGGAAATACTATTATCCTGGAGGAAAGTCTATATGGCTAACATTAACAACTTAAAGTGAATTGTTCTATAATGGAAGGTCTGTAATACAAGATTGTATTCAGTATTAGACAACAAACCACAAAAGAATTATATATGGATGTTAACTTTATTTGTTTGCAAGTGTGATATACATGATTCATTATTGCATTTTATATAGCAGTTATCAAAATTTTGTAGAATAAAATAATTCATACTAAATCATTTAGAACTTCATCAGATTTGTAAAAATATCTTTGAGAAACTTTATATATAGTTTATATATAAATAGAAAAAAATGAGTTCAGATGTGTATGAACAAGCGGTCTTAATCAATATGTTGGAAATGTAATGAAAGGCATAATGGGTCTGACATTATATAACTTCCCATATGAAGCCTTCATGGGACACAGCCTGAATCCGAAAAAAAAAAGGTTTGGTAATATTAAAAATTTGGGACGACATCACTTTTTTTTTCTTTCCTTTTTTCTTTGTTTTGTGAATCTTGTCAAGAATTGTGTTTTGTAAACACCGGTGTAAATGGAAAAACTAAATCACGAGCTGTCTAAATCAGAACTTAAGACTGTTAAGAAGTGAAAGATAAGCTCAAAATAGCTTATATGAGTTATGCTTTCTTCGTATAATTTTGTGTAATTTTCTGGGAAAAAACTACAACAAAAAATAACCAATAAACAAACAGTATATTTTTGTCATTTTTTTTTTTTGTTTTTTTTTTGTTCTTTTTTTGATAGTTACTTTTTTTACATGATATTTAACTGGTATTATGTATGTCATTTTTATGGCTTACAGCCATGTAGTTGTCAGATAAATCTTTACGGCAACATATCAACTATTTCTAAACATTAGCGTCACAAAATAGTTCTCTTCAAATGTTTTAAAGTGTACTGTTTAATCTAAATTTTGTAAAAAGAACGGAGAAATCGAAATAGAAAATCGCGCAAGGAAATGAATCTGTGTTAATAGCAAATGTCACTGTTCCTAGTCTTGGAAAAGAATGTGAAATGTAGTGGACTTAATATTACCATAATTACAGAAAAGTTACTTCAGTCATAGTTAAAACTGAGCCATTCATTGCAGGCGGTGAAGTTGTTCATCTGATATGTTATGGGGAAAAAAAACCATTTAATATAGCCTCCGACAAACAAGTAAAAGACTTATTGAAAATTATAAAGAAAACTTATTGAATTTGAAATCTGGTAGTGAAAAAAGTCAAGAAGTTTAAAACTAATTGCTTGAAAAATTATCTGGAGGTCTGCCGTAAGCCATTATGGCCCTTTAGGCCTTTGATTTTCTGTTTTTCTGGCCAAATCTTAATTTCTGCAGCAATTCCTCGTAGAACATCTTGGTACATGTACATGACTGTATGGTAAAAGATTTATGAAATAAATTACTTTGCATGATTATATATTTCATTTAAAAAAAAACAGTATTATGTAAAGCAAAAACCAAACAAACACTTTAAGGCTCATGTGCAAAACTTATTTTAAAACGGGCACGTAAATAGTGTTATTGAAAATAAAAGAATAACGTAAATTCTTATATAAAATAACAGCAGTCAAGATGAGGTCTTTGCAGTTTGTGTGTGCGTGTGGTAGATAGATATTTCATTTAGAAAAACCGTTTTATTTTGTTTTCCTTTTGAAAAAAGGAAGATATTTTTTTACAAGGAAATGTTGTTTTTTTCTTCTTAATTCAGCCATTTGGTATTTTTCACCTCGCAATAATTGCATTTTTGTTGTTGATAGCAATGTTATCTTTTATTTTTTTAAATGGGAATGTCAGTTTTTACCACATAAAACTTTATTAAGACAGTAAAGAGCACAAAATCAGCTGGTTTGTAGAATGATTGTTTTACCTGTCTATTGTTCGAGACTGAAATAAGGCCAGGAAGGTCACCAGCCCACCTGGTGTCTAAATTAAACAATAAGGGTATAAGGTTTCTCTTGCTTGACGTCTGACTTATCAAAAAACTTACATCAATGTAATGAAATTTTTTAGCTCAACTATTTATAGAATATTGAGAGCGACACACTTTGATTTAAGGAACTCCACTAAAACATAAAATTTGAAGATCATACACATATGATGTAAAGCACTTATAATGCAAAAATTGCAAAGGGTAACAAAAAAATATACTCAGAATTAAATCGAAATCGATTTTTATGCGATTCTTAGCCAGATCTTAGTAGTTTTTGGCCATTTTTGATGATAAAAAAGGCTATTCTGGAAAAACAGGGTGAGGGAATGAGCTGAAAATTTGCACACAAGTTATTAGATAAAACCACAATCAATTTGTACACAAATCTTGGAAAAAATATTTTCCATCCCTTCAAGTCAAAAAACCTCACGGGAGCCCTTAAAGTTTTAACATGCAAGTTGGTATCTCCAAAACTACTAAAAGGAATGAATTGAAACTTCACAAACTTATTTTAGAGCATAATAGGTGGTTACTTTCTAAAACCCATAACATTAACATGGATTTTGACAAAATTATGGCGCTTTTATGATTTTAGAAAATTCTACATTTTCAAGGCTTTTGTTTTACTATCAAACACTGAGAATAGTCAAGCATGCTATCTTAATGAAAGCTCTTTGTTATCATAACATATTGTCTCACAAACTTAACATTGCAAAATAATATTGTAAAATATTGTTATTGCTTTGTTGCCCATATAAAAATTGGAAAATAGGACGTTGATGTTTTGTACTTATAATCCACATGTATTTTAATTCTATTTTTAGACATTCAGGAATTATCGTGAAATGTTTGAGGAGCAGAAGGTGGCTATAGAACAACGTTACCGCCACTTGCTTGACGATTCTATTCAGGACGCAGTCTTCCTGTCCGCACGCAACAACGAACTTGTCCTTGAAAATCAGGAGCTCAGACTACGTATGATATGTTACTATAAATAGATTGTCCTTGTTCTAACTTAAATCCTTTCTTTCTTAGCTTAAAGAGATTGTTATATCCTGTATGTCTCAGATGTTTTGGGATCTACAAATTGAATATAAGAGTGATCAGTTATAGTTGATGGAAATTATCTATCATTTGAAATTAGGTTTTTTACTTTTTAGTGCAAAATTTGGTAAAACAGCAGCAGCTGCTATGACATCATTGTGGAATACCCGTCTGCTTTCCCTTGCAATCAGATCACTGGCTGATCAATTTTCTGTATGGCAAAAAGTGGAAATGTTAATGTTTCTCCTTTCCTTAAGTTCCCAAAATTTCAAGAATGAAAATATTTTTTCCTACTGAAATAACAATATGGTACAAATTTGGTTTGAATGATTAAGATCTCAGTATATCTAATACTCAGTTGTCTACATATATAATAATAGATGTGGACCTGTTACTGTCACCATTAATATCAGAAAATGTTAGAGCTCAATTTACTTAAAATTTTAAATATAGCTTGTAAAAAAGAAGAAAATTAGCAAAAAATAAAGAATAAAAAAATACATTAGATGTACCTATATACCTGAATACCCAACCCTATCTTGCATGGGTAGGGAAGGGGAAACATTAATATTTTCATTTTTACAGTGGCCTGTGTCCAATCTTAGTCATTACAATGCCATAAAATTGAATTAGGGGAACCAGTCTTATAGTATAAACTAGTATGCTGAGTAATGCAAAGATTATTTTTCTGAAAAATTGCATTTTTTTAAAAGAAGAAATCTTTCCTTTTTTTCAGAGCTCAATGAAATGAAGGACGTTGTCACAAAATTGGGTGGAAGGTTGCCGAGTTCCGTGGAAAATCCACTCTAAACGCCGACCATGATAAAAGCATTTGGACAATCACTGTTAATACTTGTGATCAAAATCGATAAAACCAAAGAAATACTGGTAAAAGACTTAAATGTAATCAAAAACTGCAAAACCAAAGAAAAACAAACCTGTAATATGTTATCAAAAATCAACAAAATTGAAGGAAAAAAGACATTCTATTTATGCAAGACCCTACCCACCATCCCCACAAATGCCCCTCCCCTAATGTTTAATGTTTCAATTCAAACAAGTTTGATTATACAAATTTTTATATCATTTGAATCATCAATGAATTAAAATCAGTTTGACTGTATTACTGAAAGCAACCAGGAAAAATTTTGTAAATATTCCATGTGGGGTGGAGTTAAGAACATTATTTTGCAATTTTTTTATTTATTGGATGAAAATTAGAGAAAAGATGCTGGACATTCCTTTGAATGCTGGACATTCCATTATATATTTTTGTATATGTTTCTTTTTTTTTTCTAAATCTTTTGAGATTTATTATTTTATTGTGTTGTTGTATTTACTATGCATTTATTTAGTTTTCTACAGCATTTACATGTACATGTATATTTGAACTGATTATTCATATCCTTGCCACAATATTTCCCTTTGAAATTATTTTGAATTAAATTAATGATTGTGTTAAGACCTTCAGATTGTTGATAACTTTTACAGTTTACTGAATAATGAAGATATACTGTCAAAAAACTATTCAATGGCACTTTAAAGGGACTCCATTGAGATTTTTTGACATAGCAGGGTTGGAAATATCTTTTTTAGATTAATGTACCATTTAATAAAGATCCAGTTCAATAATAACCTGTGTGCAAAATTTCTGATCATTCGCTCACTTTGATCAAGTTTTTATATTGTGCAAAATGACAAAAGAAAGAAAATGATTAAAAAGTGATTACTAGTAAACATAAATTTTATAACTTGTATCAGATTCACAAAAATCTGAGTGTACTTGTTCATTATCTTTTGCATATTTTTCTATTTTATTGATGTATGCAAGAAATTCAATTTTTTTTTTATTTTAGAATTTTGTACAATAGTGGAGTCCTTTTAAGATAAAAAAAATTAAGAACAGGAGAACCCTTTGATTATTGACATCAGTTTCAAGTTCGCCAAGCCTGTTTTGAATGTATTCGTCTGCTGGCAAATTTTAATATTGTGATATCAAAATCCCTTTGACTTCTTATGGACTGTCCAAAACTCAAATCAGGGCAAGTCCATTACACAATTTCAGGAGGATAAGTGTTTAGAACATAAACAGATTTTTTTCTATCTCAAATTAGTCATTGAAATAATTGTGAATGCTATATATTATATTATCTGCTGCAAATACGTCTGTGATAATGAATGCAATGAATTTTTCAAACATATATTTTGTTCCGTCCAAACATTGTGCATTGTTAAAATGATATACATGTATGTATACATTTGAAGAGTTTGCTGTTTTTCAGATTCTATATTGTGAAAATTTTATTATTGTCAGTGTGTTTTTATACTTTCGTTAATGAAAATTTTCAGATTGTTACATTATACTTTTCCAAGGGCCTCAGTGGAGGTCCTTTAAGATGTTACTTCATAACATTTAAGAGAAATGGTATTATGAATTTTTTTTAAAGTAATAAAAAGTTATACATCAAACCCTAATTGTATAGGAATTACGAGAGGGCAATTTTTAAAAGTGAGACTAAAAAAGGTGTTGGAGAACCACACTAAATACTGTATTCTGGTATATACCGGACAAGGCACTTGAATGTTTAAATGCTAAGATCTCAGCTTTTCATGCAGAAATGCATTTACAGATGACTAATGCATCTCCTCACACCAATTTACGATTATGAATGAAAAAAAGTAAGAATTGTTGAAATAGCGATAATTTTCTACTTGTGATCAAGATTTCTGTCAAGCGTCTACAGGTTCTGCTCCTGCTCCAACACTGTAGTGAGTTAAATCCATTTTATAAACCTAGTTTTTCATGCAAAATTTTGGTGCTGGCACCAATAATTTAAAGTGACAAAATTTAAAAATACATTTTGTATAAACAAAAAGTGTAAGGACCTTCGTTGTCATGTTAAAGACAGCAGGTGTTTTTTTAATATTTGACTTTAATGGCATATTTTGATATACATGTATTTAATGGTTGCATAAAGTCATTGTCCAAAAAATGATATTCATGTATATCTTGAGAATTTTTACTTTGTTCGAAACCTTCAAAATAAATGAGGATTTTTGATTACTGGTGATTTTCATAAAAACTGTGTTTGATATACTTTCTTCCAGCTTAATATCACCACTTCTTTAAACATCCTCCACCCTCCAATAAGAAAAGAAAACAAGAAAAAACAAAAAAACAAAGCAATATTGTGAATACTCTATGTAATATTTTCTGTTGTAATTAAACTGAGTACCATATTTATCCTTGTTTGCCTTATTTGGTCTTTCTGATCAAAGGGAAGTAAGCATGTATTACTGGAAAAACTTGAACTGAACAGATGCATACGAGGACTACAGTATTTCAATACATAGAAAATTGTAATAACTTACTTTCTTTTTAATTTTTCTGGCAGTATTTTGTAGTGAACGCCATCTTTATAATGAAGACTTACACACTGATAATTTCATATATTTAACTTTAACTTTCTTATACAAATTTCCAATTTCTAAATTTAATATGGAATTAGATATAACATAGATTGTATAACAATAACATGAACTAGAAAAATAAATGGTACACACACTGATATGAGTTGTTTTTGATATACATATATTTCTCCTCATGAGTTGTTTTAATATACATATATTTCTCCTCGCCAAGATTTGCTATTTTGGTGGAAGTGTAGTGGAAACATTTAAAGTTTGCAGCAAAGCAAACTTTAAAAAATCTCTCCTGCTAGAAAGCATAAACAAAGCATATTGTTTGAAGTGACTGAAATTAATAATTCAAAAATCAGTTACAAAAAAAAGTTTTACTCAATCTATAAAATACCCCCTTTCCCCCCCCCCCCCCCCCCCCCCCCCCCCCCCCCCCCCCCCCCCCCCCCCCCCCCCCCCCCCAAAAAAAAAATCCTTCATTGTAGCAAATTGGGCCAAAAAGTGTGCATACGACTTACTGAAATATTATACCTTGGTAATGTAAATGTGATAGCAGTCTGTGCTTTTATACAAACTCTATAATGTAAATGTGATTGCAGTCTGTGTTTTTATACAAACTCCTAAGCAATGACCCCCGTTGCTTTGCTACACAAACAAATCAAATCACTATGAGGAGTTTGGCGTGGAAAGTGCATTTTTAGCTCACCAGAACCAAAGGTTCAGGGTGAGCTACTAGTAACTCTGGCGTCCGTCATCATGCGTCAACAATCGTCTTCTCTGAAACTGATGGGCAGATTTACTGTAGCATCCTTGTGACAGTCACACATAAATTTGCTCATGCTATTCAATTGGCCCCTTCTAGAAAAACCTTTAAACATCTACAGAACTAAATGAAAGATGATCACCAATCTTTGTCTGTAGCATTCTTAGGTAGTGTTTTATCAAGTTTGCTCATCTACTTCTGATATATTTGATACCACGTGAACTACTTTCTTGTTATGAGACTACAGACTTTGAAATTTGGACCAGAGGTGTAAGTTTTTAAGCTGAATTGAATTTTGATAGCAGCTGACCTACTTGTGATTTTTATGCCCCCACAATGTGGGAGCATATAGCGTTGCACTTGTCCGTCCGTCCGTCAGTCCGTCCGTCCGTCCGTACGTCCCGAAATCTTGTGAACGCAACTCCTCTTAAACCGGATGGCAGATTTTGCTTAAACTTACAGGGATGAACAACCTTAATGTGTAGATGGTAGTAAAGGAAGGAATTTTCGCTGCGACCAAATTTAACAGAATTATGGCCCTTTGTTGATTTTTTCACTAGATACTATGTAGAAATTTTGTGAACGCAACTCCTCTTAAACCGGATGGCAGATTTTGCTTAAACTTACAGGGATGAACAACCTTAATGTGTAGATGGCAGTAAAGGAAGGAATTTTTGCTGCGACCAAATTTAACAGAATTATGGCCCTTTGTTGATTTTTTCACTATATACTATGTAGAAATTTTGTGAACGCAACTCCTTTTAAACCGAATAGCAGATTTTGCTTAAACTTACAGGGATGAACAACCTTAAGGTGTAGATGGTAGTAAAGGAAGGAATTTTCACTGCGACCAAATTTTACAGAATTATGGCCCTTTGTTGATTTTTTCACTATATACTATGTAGAAATTTTGTGAATGCAACTCCTCTTAAACCGGATGGCAGATTTTGCTTAAACTTCCAGGGATGAACAACCTTAATGTGTAGTTGGCAGTAAGGGAAGGAATTTTTGCTGCAACCAAATTTAACAGAATTATGGCCCTTTGTTGATTTTTTCATTATATACAATGTAGAAATTTTGTGAATGCAACTCCTCTTAAACCGGATGGCAGATTTTGCTTAAACTTCCAGGGATTAACAACCTAAATGTGTAGATGGTAGTAAAGGAAGGAATTTCCACTGCGACCAAATTTAACAGAATTATGGCCCTTTGTTGATTTTTAGTTTTCAACTTGTGGCACATGTAGTCCAAAAAATATTTGACCTAGAGTCATTAGATTGACAGAACAGTGGCGTGTGGGGGCATCCGTGTCCTATGGACACATTTCTAGTTTTTATATCATTTGACTTACTTTCTTGCTTTTTGTGGTACAGACATGAAATTTGGACCAAGGGTGTAATTTCTGATGCTGAGTTGAATTTTGATATCAGCTGGCCTACTTTTGATATTTGTTACATTGTTCGACCTATTGTGTTTTTGGGTACATTTATATAACCATATAGAAGCATAAAATATTTGTTCTCCCAAACTGTTAACTTCAAACATCTACACCTAACATAATTTGCATCTGACATTCTGTGTATTCATTGATAGAAGTTATAAAAATTGTCCCATCAAAGTTAACCCTGCTCTAGTGGTCAATTATTCTATATTTATTCTACATAGTCTCATAGGAACACACTTGCAACATAGATATTTTTAACAAAATCTTTCCAAAATATCAGGGCAAACTATTTCAATTTATATAGTGAATAATGAAATGATGGGCTAGATGAGTGTTCTAGTTTCATTTTAGTGGCCCTATTGTTTATCATGACGAAAAAGAAGAAAAAAAACAGTCAGTACATGTAATTGTTGTGAAAGTATATTACTAGAAGGGCATGTTAAAGTTGAGCTGAACTTACCGAAAGAGCAGGACTTGCCTTTCAGCAAGCTCATTTGAAAACACTGAAAAGCAGTTGTTTCTGGTGAGCGACTCGTGCTCATCATGGCCCTCTTGTTTCATTTATTTTGATTGTTCATTGAATTGAATAAAAATATTTGTGAATATTGACTACATAAGCAAATTTTCATCGCTGAAAGCCTCAGTACTAGAGCATATTCAATGTATATTTTACATGAAACATCATGTAGTGGACCTCCTACGAGGTTGTTGGTTTATACAGAATTTATTTTTGTGTAGGAAGCTAAAAACTTTTACACACACTTTCGAATCCGTTCCTGGAACCAACCAGTACTGAGCAATGATTGTAAAGTTTCTTGCTCAAGGAAACAACGACTTGACCTTGACGGGGTTTGAACCCATGCGGCTAGCGATCATTACATTACTAGTCCGACGCGTAGGTTGAGTTTAATATTTTTCATTAAATTTGTTTACTCATTTATGTAACGTTCTAAACTGATAATTTTTGTCGTTCACTGCATTTTAAAATAACTTACTTTTTTTAGTGCTCGCCAATTTTTTTAAGCCAATCACCGACGAGGATTTTTCAAATTTTCAGGTTACAAATCTTAATAGAACAGATTTTATATAAACTGGACTTTTTATATTATAAAACGCAAGTGGGCGGAGCACTAAGCCGGTTAGAGTGCATATTGGATGTTCTTCGTAAATAAGAAAGCTACAGTCGCTTCGCAAGCTCCGCTCCTTTTTAGCTTTCTTATTTACGAAGAACACCCAATATGCACTCTAACCTATACATAGTCAAATTTATAGCTAATTTGATGCGATTTTGTCGTGATTTGTTTGTTTGTTTCATTTTACGCCTTTTCCCAACATAATTTCAGTCATATAGGCGGGTAGTTTCCTAACCATCGTTCCTGGAGAGTTACACCAGTACTAGACTACCTTCCTCCGTGCTAAACTACCAAAGCATCTCCCGGGGATCGAACCCACGCCAGAGAGGTAATCTTGATTAGAAGTCATCGAATCTAACCCCTCGACCACGGAGGCGTGAATTCTTCTTCAGACAACATGAAGGACGATCGACATCGTTAAGATGGTCCTTACAAATGTGATCTTTGAATCATGTGTTTTATTCTTACTTGACATATACGAAACGTCATAACTCTGAACGCAAGTTTGAATGCCATTGTGGAAAATAAGAACAGAAAGAGAAATATTGCCCATAAATTTCGTATTTACGATCTCTTAATAGTGCTTTAATATGCACTAGCAAACCTTCGTGCACCTATTGTTTATCAAAATCAACTTTTTTATCTTTCACATAACATCAAGTTGTTTATGAAGTTGTTGAATATCGATATTATATAATCTTTCCCCTATGCAGAATGCGCATGCACGAAATGCAACATACGTTTCTATGGAAAATTGGTATCGTAAAACGACCTTAATGCTTTAAGGCAAGCAAGTTGTTAAACTCGTATGATTAGAATCTTGTATAAAGTAAGGTGAGAAAATAAATTCCAGGGTGGTTAATATATTTTGACGTGACGTCATATGCGTTATATAAACACGGCCGTGCAATACCATTTTCACGGAGATGCAAAAGCGACACGGGTATGTGATAAACATGTAAGTTTTATACAGGATTTCTTGAACGAGTTAAATAACATTATATTATGCGAGCCTCTGGCTGGCATAATATTATTTTATTAAACGAGTTCAATAAATTTAGTATTAAACTTACACAACATTAATACTCTATCTATCATGTACCAAAAATAAAGACCTTATTGAAGTGAAAAAGAACTATTATTTATTGACGCGCCTATGTTATAGCGCTAACATTTACCGCGTCTTACTTATATAACGAAAATGACAGTCACGTCAAAATATATTCACGGCCGGGCAGTACCAGTTTTACGGAGACGCAAGAGCAGCATGAGTATGTGATAAACAGAATATATTGAATGAGTGCATCAACCGACTGAAAAGGCTGTTTATATTAGATATAACCACCATTAATATAGTCCAACTATAGTTTTTCTTGACGTGTTAGAATGGAAAAACATCTTGATTTGTTTTGCTCTGTGTTATACACATAGCAAGATATGTCGTTTAGATGTCCGTGGGCATACGGCCTTTGTGATTATATTACTGCACATTTACATTTTAAGGGAGCATACTTTTTTGTCCGCAACTGTTATCCATTTGATTCCATTATGAACTTAGACTGCTTCGAAGAAAGTGTAAGCAGAATCAATAACACATGTGTACGCAGTATCTTGAGAGTGTACACAGTATCATAATGTCTATTTCTTATAAAAAGTTCGTTTTAAGACATTTTTCGTACAAAAGAAAAATTGCAAAGATTGAAAATATATTTGTGAAACTGGTTCTACAATAAACTAACTTCCAGATGTGTGAAACTTTCAGTTTAAGAAAAATTTTCTCAATTTCTGTAACATTTCAACGCTGGGTGTACTCAAAATCGCATTCAACGCGAAATACTGACGAGAAAGGGAAGACTTGTGTCAAGGCATTTGGAATATTAAAACTAGAAGTAAGGACATCTTCTTTGCAAAAGAAATTAAATTCATATGTATTCTGATTGCTTTACATGACTCGTTTTTGTTCAAAATACCGGTTGAAAAAGTGTTCGCGATATCAGAATTTTGAGGATGCGCGCGCATGATAAGACCCCCCTTGAAACTTATATCGCCTACTTCATAAATATCTTAGAATTTGTAAAACCTACCCACTTCTCAGGGGTGGAACCCCATATGGATATCAAAATTGAGCATTGGTAAAAAATATATGTGAATTTCCGCTGTCCCAGATGTGAGCTTTAACTCGATATTTGAAGGAGAAAAAAGGTCTGTCACAGGGTAAGTTTTCAACATTTTAAACATTTATATAAAATTCAAAGCTTCTTTTAAGAAAATCGAAATGTGATTCTACCCTCTTGGCTTTACACCATATTTACGTAATTTTGTTCGGATTTTTATGAAGTCTTCATCGAGATATTCTTTCCGTCTTGGGTTCTGGTGTGCAATGCGTATGGTGAAAGTGTCGCTAAACGGAATCCAAATATAGAGTTTCCTCAAAATCTTACCACCAAGCGAAGCTTAACATTCAAACAAACCCTTATTAAAACATTTATTAAGAATGGGCTCAAAATAAAGGAATTAACGGTCAAAATTCCATCTGAGCTCCATAT
Organism: Ruditapes philippinarum; assembly: GCF_026571515.1. Classification (NCBI taxonomy): domain Eukaryota; kingdom Metazoa; phylum Mollusca; class Bivalvia; order Venerida; family Veneridae; genus Ruditapes; species Ruditapes philippinarum. Next base: position 18,286 of record NW_026866882.1, on the reverse strand, counting down.
GTGCTGGAGAGATCCATAGGTGATATAGGAAACCATCTACAAAACTACGGATCACTTGAATAGCTAATCTAGAGGAACAATTTAATATCCGTAAGTTTGACTGATAGTTCATTGGTCCGTGTGTTTGGTTATTAAATATCACTACTTCACCAGACAAACTATCTGGTGCTAGCAATATAAATTAATACAAAAAATCTAAAAATAAAAAAATAGGTTACCGAGTTAATAAAAAAAATGACTCAGAGCGAATTCTACTGTTATGATAAATAATTTCTCACTGAGAAACGTAACTTGAGTAAATTAAACAGCTGAAAAATGAAATGGGCCATATCTCTTTAAAGCTTTTGATTCATATAATTTTTCATAGATTATTTAAATTCGTATAGATGAAATTTCACCGCCCAACAGAATTAATTGAATGCTTACATACAAACTCTAACTAAATGCATATGTTCATTCATTATGCATACGATAAGATCGTCGACACTTCCTTTTATAACTATGGTCTTCCGTTAGGGCCATCATTTTTCCGTCATAAAACAAACCCAGAACACAATACGCCGAAGAGACGGTAAATCAGCTTAAGTTAGGATCTATTGTCTTATTAAAAATATCCCATATTGCCGATTTTGCGACTCCGTAAAAATTGGTATTGCACGGCGTGCATATATTTTGAAGTGACGTCATTTGCGTTATACAGAACATAGTGTAAAGACGCGCTAAATGTTAGTGTGACACTAAAAGCGCTGAGAGAAATATGATTCTTTTTCACTTTAAACAGTCTTTAATTTTGGGTATTTAATAAATAGAATATCGCCAGAGGCTCGCATAATATAATTGTATTCAACTCGTTCCATAAATTCAGTATTGAACTTTCACTCATTCCATCTTCTATGTTACGTTATATTGTCATTCATTACTAAATGTTGGTTTTACATCTGTCGTGTGCTGCTTGTTCAACGTTAAACATCTCGACATCAAAATGGCGCGGTCAATAAATCCATACAATTTCTGAATGCTCTGGACATCTAGGTGAAGTTTAATAAAAAAAACACATTTTTTGATGACCATTACAATCATTGATAAAAACATTAGAATTTATCATTTGGATATTCTTATACAAAATGATGATAGATAGGATGAAAGTGTATATGATATATAATATTCCGTTATATAACACTTATCTGCCATATTGATATGTCATATCGGATTATTTATCTAACACTTACCAATAATTCTTTGGCGGTTTATTTTCACGTATGGAACTAATTGCTATCAACATAATTATCAATGATATTTAAGACCTTCGATTATAGACAAATTCACATAAATATCGCCGCGTCACAGTGAGACCCAACGAACATAGGTCTTCCTTCAGTAAAGGAGAAAGAATGAAATTGGAAAATTTCGTGTTTTTACGGTTCCGTACTTTAACGAGTTTGTCTCTGTACTTTCGTGTTTTTGCGTTTTCGTCTTCGTACTTCCGGGTTTTCATCTTTGCACTTTCGTGCTTTTGCGTTTTCGTCTTCGTACTTCCGGGTTTTCATCTTTCGTGTAGGAGATTGCCCAACCGGTACACCTTATGCTATCTGAAGTAAACTACGCAATAAACTCTCGTTGTAGTGGAAATTCCCGTAATTTGTTAAAGTCATCGTTTCAATGCGTTGAAATAAATAGTTGTTTATCTAGACATAACTAGAAAACGGAAGTAAGAGATTGGATATATATTGGGTAAGTTTTAGGTATTCCTATTGACTCGGCCGATACAAAAAATATTTGTTGATTTGTAGAAATTGACTCGCAATTCACAATCAGGTGACTATTATTTACTTTATGAGCAATGACTCCAACAAGTTTGACTTTGCAAAATGATGCAAGTCATGTTTCAGTCTAATCTAGTAAATTGTCAAAATGGTTTGGATAAATCGACAAATTATTCATGTAAATATCAGATAAACACGAACTTAATCAAATTTTATTTTTGTAAATGAATGGTTAATAATGCAAAATCTAAACTTGGTTTTAACATAAAGCATAGACATATTTGAATAGACAAATGAAAACAAATGAAACCGTCGGGCTAGAACAATAGGTAGAGCGGTAGATTATGAATCGGGCGATCCGGTTTCGATTTCCGGACGGTGCAGGACACTTTTGTTGTGATTGGTCATGAATCCTCTTTTGGTCATTTGCACTGTACCTCTGCTCAAGCATGTATAGAAGTTATCAGTTCCGTGCGAAAGTGAAGGCAAATAGACTTGATAAACTGCTTGACAACCTTTCTAAAAACGATGCAGTAGCAGAACTGTTCTTCAGTAAATTCAATGTGACTTTCTGCTGTGCTCCGATCGAAGGTTAAACACCCAACACCATCACAACAGACAAATGACAAAATTAATCGTTCTGCTATAAATATATAGAATTATAAGTTCACTTTGAAAGTTAACTTCCTAAAATCAACATTAATATATCACTGTACAACGGTTGACGAACCTATGAAAAACCGATTAGTATGCGCTTTGAATGAAGGTAACTTGCTAACAATAGAAATGGAAATGTGTATGGAAGAATGCAAAGACCATAATTATGTTTAATTTATCTAGCTTTAGGCAACTGATAATTCTTATTACAGATTCAAATGCAACGACATTGATACTGACCTGCCAATCCTTATTCTGACATTCGGAAACTAAATTGAAAAGATACAGAAAACGTACTGAGAAAAGATATCGATCAGAGTTTAGAAGAAAATTATCATGAAAACTAGCTTAGAACCCGAGGAGGAGGAAAATGAAGAAATGCAGACAGAATCAGATCTTACAGAAACTCGTGATCACGAAATTATTGACTCCTTACTAATTTACTTCATCATGATACCATTTATGTCTTTGGAATCAAGAGGAATTAACAGACATTTGATTGTAGCTATATATCTTTTGATTATTATAGTTGTTTTTACTGTAAGAATCCTATGTTTAGCACAATTGCCGTATATTTATGTATTTGGAGCAATGGCGTGGTCATTACATATTTACAAAGACAGTTGTGAACTACTATCATCACGCTGTTCAATTACAGAGGCTAAACTATATCAGAAGCTGTTGTTTTGTTTCCTACGGTTTTCAACTATCATATTCTTTTTATTTAGTATTCGCAAATATATGATTCCAGGTTTTGTGCTACCCATTGTGCTTTTGGTGCTAGCTATTGCGCTTTCGGTGCTTTTGGCGCTGCCTTTTGTGCTTTTAGTGCTACCTATTGCGCTTTTGGTGTTACCTTTTTTAATGCGTTTCATACCCCTGGGCATATAGCTAGTAATTGAACCGTCCACCCGTCTGTTCCGTTCGTCTGTCCGGAAGAGGTTAACATAAACCGGCAAGTTGGATTTGAAGTTGTACCTGTACCAATGGCTTTGTATTTTACACACTTACTTATCAATAAATAGTACACGAAGTTTGCAAGTTTTATAACATTGGCTTCTATTTCTTTGTAGGTTATTGCACTTTTAACCCTTTGAAAATGGATATCGTTAACCTAAACCGGCAAGTTGGAAACATCTTGAGTTCTATCTGCACTAATGGCTTCATAATTTCCACACTTACTTATTACTACAATGTACATGATATTGCCAAGTTATGTAATTGTGCCATCCATTCTTCCCAGTTATTTCCCTTCTTATCACTTTGAAAATTCGACCTAGTATGGTTAACCTATGCCGGCAAGTTATATTAATCATAAATTTCTTTTTCTATTTTTGTTTTGTTGAGGGGGTGGGGGCACTGGATTCAAGATCTTGCATTATAAATATATTTGATAAACTTTTATTGGTAAGTTGAATATTTTTCAACTTTATCAAATAGCATTAACATGTCAACTTATATTTTCAGAATAACAAAAAGGTCACGACTTTGTCAAGTTTTATAACTGAGTCAGTCCATAACTGAGTGAATGGGTAAATTCTTTTGGGGGGAACTTTCTTATTGATGTGAATCTGGGCTGGGGGCATTTGTGTTTACCAAACACGTTCTTATTTATAGTTTCAGTCTATGCTTTGCTTTTTAATCTAGATTAGAGAAAAAAAATTCAACATACAAATATATCTGTGTAAATTATGTTGAGACGATTTGTAGACTTTATTTGAGCCGCGTCATGACAAAACCAACGTAATGCGTTTGCGACCAGCATGGATCCATGCTGTTCGCTATCAGTTTCTCTACTTGTTATAGGGTTTGTAAGCGAATGCGCAGGCTGGTCTGGATCCATGCTGGTCGCAAACCCACAATGTTGGTTTTGTCGTGACACGGCTCATTTTGCTTTTTATTTAGTAATAATAGATGTAATTCGCTTACTATTGTAAATATATCTCCTTGAAATTAAATATTATACAGAAAACATGTCAGTTTTATATTACATGGAAATCTCATAACATGCGAAATATTTGACGGGTTCGGAATTCTTGAACCTTACATACATGTTGTGAACATCAGCATTTATATTGTGACCAATAAAGTAAAAAATGACTTCAAAAGTCAATATAAGAGTGTGCAAGTATTACATAAACTATTTTAACACTTTAAAACGCTGGAACAAAAATATGTCAGACTTGGATAAAAACAAGAATCACACGAGAGGTCTTTTTTTGCAGCTGTGGAAGATTTGTTTCATTCGAAAATACATTGTATTTAGACATATTTTGCATAAATAGCACAATGAATGTTTATAAATTACTAGTATTTAACAAGATAGAATTTATTATTTATTTTGAATATAGTATCATAATGAAAGTATATTTCATACTTCATTTTTTAATGTTTTGACAGATTATATGCCGGAGAAATGAACCTTTTTTGTGCGCATCATGGACATTTTTCTACAAAGGGAACAATTTATGTTATGTTATCAAACTTATATATAAAAATAAATGATATATATTAAAAGAAGTATCAAAATAAAGTTTCTTGTCAAATTCAATAACACGGTGATAGGGCGATTACCACAACTTTTCCGCGCAACGTCAAAATATCTTACTTCTGTCCGAGACACCGTATATTTCTGTGGTACAAAATGGACAGCAAGTCTGTAACCGAGACGAAAACAGCAGATAATTTGCTCAAAACAAGGTAAAATCATCATTTTTTCTTTTTCATCGAATGTGCTATTTAATTTGAAACTTATTTATCCTTACTGCATGTAAAATGCTACATTAATTAAGTCAGGATAGTGAAAACATTAAGGGCATACTGAAACAAATCTTGCTTTGATTACGAAATATAACGTATTTCTAGTCCGTTCAGTTCATATAACTGGCCAAAACACATAATAAATAAATTATGTACATTGTTGTCGTATGAACAAGTTACAATACATAAATAACCCGTTTTTTGTATATTTGGTACGATTTTTATGTTTCCACGTGTGTATTTTAAGGCACCGCACAACTTTGTCAATCATAAGATTAGGGCACCGCATTCTACCGCATTTTTCTGGTTTTTTTTAGCACCGTTTATTTTTGATATTAATGTTTGCTTTCAGAAAAAGAAGACGTTCAAACCTATGTCTGAACAAGCCAAAGCAACGTGCGAAATTTGCAAAGCTGCATATACTTCCAGAAGATACTGCAGCAACTGGAGAGCGCCCAACTAAGTCTTCTGATCCAATGGATCAGCGCCTCCCTGTATTTCAGGACGATATGCTTAACGCACCAAATTAGAAAAAGAATATGAAGTCAAACTTTCGCAAAAGATTGTTTAATAAAAGCACATTGGAGACCATGACTGAAGAGATTATGGAAATTTTGCCCGGGTTCCTGCAAAAACTACACCATAAAAATTTATGTTATGACTTTTGCAACTTTATCAAATTAGTAATGCAATAAGAAATTCCCATTAAAAAATATTTCATTCTTTTTTTTCTCGATGTTGTTAGATGGTATAGTCTGCCAAGAAACTTCAATCTTTCCATGTGGGGTTTATCAGTTTGAAATAAGTTCGAAAGGGAAAAGACATCCTTATCTATATATAGATACCATTGCACTTATCTATAACTGGTAGTATTAACACAGAGATCAGACCTTCTGAAATTTTCCATAACATAACGTATGATAACAGCAACATAACGTAACAGCAAGTAAACAATCTTTCATCAAATGAAACATATTTGTATGAAGATTGAATAATTCAAAAGAAGATGGTGGCCAGTATTTATCGGTCTAACGGAAAAAGAATGCGGTGTTTGAATTCAGTGTTGTACGGTGCTCCAATATTCGGGTCAGTAGGCCTTTTTTCAACATATATTCCCTGAAATTTACGATAGAAACACACAATTTTGTATGGAACTTGAACTTAGGGTTAACCATAATAAATATACGAGCTCGTTAGGTCATAGAACAAAGACATCGTCGTTATAACACACGTTTTTGTGACAGATACGAGTCATGTTGAGGTACACACGATCTTTTGTAAACACTATTTCTTCGAAGTATGTGTTTTTTTTGTGAATTGTATTGTGCTAGATTAACGATAAATTGTCTCAAAAATTCGATAGAATACTTAAACAATTAGAATAATATTGCAATGTCCAGCAGTAAGATATTTTGTAAGCTATAACCTGGAATTTGTTTATCCCGCCATTAATATTTTGTCCAGAAATATACGGTGTCTCGGTCAGAAGGATGGTATTTTGACGTTGCGCGGAAAAGTTGTGGTAATCGCCCTATCACCGTGAATAATTCAAGTTTTCGATTAATGTTTTGGAGAGAATATGGAAACATTTCCTCTGCAACAGAGATTTTCCAAACGGGCATAACGTATGTTTATCAAATAATTATTAGTCCCAGATTAACATAAAAAATGTATATATTTTTTGATTTGAATAAACATTATATATACAGCTGCATGCCTCCAAACATAATATATCAAGAAAATCACAACCAATTTTGTGCCATTTGCGCCAAAATATCTCCGTTGTGTAATTTAGTCACACCGGTTCATAAGTTAAAGGTATCGACCCCGAAATCTTCTTCGCTGTAGGCCTAAGAGCTAAAGCTTAGATATTTTGCATGACACATGATCTAGTTGATTACCTACAAGGTTATTGAAATTACGGTCGTAGGGCGGACATTTGCCCTACCCCGGGGATCATTCGTTTTACTCTTATATGTATAATTACATGTATATTAGTATAAAATCTTCTTTTCTCAAACCCGAAATGCTAGAGCTTAAGCTAATGGGTCTCTACCAACTGTGTTCAAATTGAAATCCTGGGGTTATAATTGACCCTGCATCAGGGTCCTACTTTGACATGATGGGGTTTCCTTAAATATACTAAAAACAACTTTTTTTTAAAGTTAGGGCTCAGATATTTGGGATGAAGCATTGTCTAGTTGACCTCTATCAAGATTTTTCAAATTAATGTTCAGATGTAAAAAAAAATTCCGATATCTTTTGAGACTTAACAATTCTAACATTTGGTGTGAAGGTAAGTTTTATGGAGCCAATGACTCCGTGTTTTTAACCCTGCACTCAGTCAATAAACGACAGAATCTGTTGTAATATTTGAAAGTACAGGAAAAAAAAGTTCCATATTTAAAATTCTTACCGTGTTGTTGATTCCAATAAATGTTTGTGCTTATTTAAAATGCGTAAAAATGAGATGAGAATAATAGAAGAACTGCTTGTTTTTTCCATGTTTTTTTTTCAAACTTACGTTATTCATACTGAATCCAAATGGACGTCATCTAAAGTTTTAAGAAAAAGTTATTTGTGTCTGAAATCATATCAGCCTATTAAAGAATTTACCGCCCAAAAGATTTAATTGAATGCTAGCTAACATATAAACCAATCGATGTGTTCATTAATATGCATATGATGCTTGCAAATAAGATCTGTTTGTTTAAAATCGACAACACTTCCTCTCTTAACTATGGTCTTCCGTTCGTACCTTCGTCATAAAACAAACCCAGAACACAGTACGCCGAGGAGACGGTAAATCAACCAAAATTTGGATATATTGTCTTATTAGAAATACCAAGTAACGTTATATTGTCATTCTTTACTGAAAATTTGTTTTACAAATATACTGTCAGCATGTTCAACTCTAAATCGCTGTACAACATCCCGACATCAATATGGCGCGGTCTTTAAATCCATACAATTTCTGAATGCTCTGTGTAACGTTGTAAAGTGACCCCCATAGAATAATGACCTCCCGATCATTATATTAGATAGTGACCCCGTTCTATAAAATACTGACCCCTTGTATATAAAATTATGACCCCCTATTTTATCTGTAAAATATTGACCTCCACCTAACATATTCTTTATATTTTTTTCTTTCTTTTTTCTTCATTTTTTTTTGCCTTCATTTGTGCTATTAAGCTTTATAAGAAATTAAGTATTTTGACTGAGAGAAAAAAAGTTCTTTAACACTTTATTTTGTAATATTAAAAGTAACAAATACTGTGCATATAAAACATACATTTATCACCTGAATTTCCTATGAGCTGCAGCCTATGTTAAGTGCGTAATACCCTAGCGCAGTGATAAAGCGTTCGTTTCGATCTAAAGAAATATTTAGTTGTTGTTCTTAGTTACTTTTCAATTTAATGGATGTATTTCACTTGAGAACATGACGTTTTACATTGATTTGTATTCAGCATAATTCAAGTCTGCTTAAGGTAATACTTGACTGAATATTAGCAATGAAAGAATTACGATATGCACAAACCATCTACACATGTGCAAAATAGTTGGTTTGAAGTTTTGTTATTTATGATTTTACCTTCAAGTGAGCAAAGAATAATCATGTATGAAACTTTTAAATAAATGAATCGATATTGTTAAAAAGGTTGAAATAAATGCATACTATTTAAAGGATATTGAAATAAACTCATATTTATCATGCACTCGAAAGCAGGTTTGAAATTGAAATATTGTTCTTATAAGCTGAATGCTATTACCGCTGCGCTTGTCCAGGTTTACATTTATTTTGTTTTATTGCAATAAAATACAGCTCGAATGTTGTTGAGGCTATTTTTATATACTTCTACTGCATTTTTTTGGGAACAAATCACGACTAGTTTTCAACAACTTTTTTATGCCCCCCCCCCCTTCGAAGAAGATTGGGTATATTATTTTGTCGGTATACCACATGGTTTCCGCTGATAATCTTAAAAACTATTCATCACAAAGTCTTCATATTTCACATAGTTGTTAGTCATAACAAGTAGAGGACCCTTAAGATTTTGGGGTCACTAGGTCAAAAGTCAAGGTCACAGGGGCCTTAAATGTCAGAATGGTTTCCGCTGATTGTCTTCAAAACTATTCATCACAAAGTCTTCATATTTCACATAGTGATTGGTCATAACTAGTAGATGACGGCTATAGATTTTGGGGTTACTAGGTCAAAGGTCAAGGTCACAGGTGCCTTTAATGTCAGAATGGTTTACGCTGATTATCTTTAAAACTATTCATCACAAAGCCTTCATATTTCACATAGTGAATGGTCAAAACTAGTAGTTGACCCTTATTGATTTTGGGGTCACTGGGTCAAAGGTTAAGGTCACAGGGCCTTAAATATTAGAATGGTTACCGCTGATAATCTTGAAAACTATTTGTCACAAAGTCTTCATATTTCACATAGTGATTGGTCATAACTAGTAGATTACCCTTATTGATTTTGGGTTCACCAGGTCAAAGGCCAAGAGGCCTTAAATGTCAGAATGGTTTCCGCCGATTATCTTGAAAACTATGTATCACAAAGTCTTTAAAATTCACATAGATAGTGGTCACGTCTAGTAGATGACCCCTTTTAAATTTTTGGGTAAGCAGATCAAAGGTCAAGGTCACTGGCAAATGTCAGAATGGTTTCCGCTGGTTTTCTTGAAAACTGTTCATCACAAAGTCTTCATATCTCACATAGTGATTTGCAATTACTTGTAGATGACTCCTATTGATTTAGAGATCATAGGTCAAGGTCACAGGGGCATTAAATGTCAGAATGGTTTCTGCTGATTTTCTTGAAAACTATTTATGACAAAGCCTTCATATTTCACATAGTGGTCATGTCTATAGATTTTGGGTTCACCAGGTCAAAGGTCAAGGTCACAGGGGCCTTAAATGTCAGAATGGTTTCCATTTATTATCTTGAAAACTATTCTTCACAAAGTCTTCATATTTTACATAGTTAGTGGTCATGTCTAGTAGATGACCACTGTTGATTTTGGGGCTAGCAGGTCAAAGGTCAATGTCACAGGGACCTTAAATGTCAGAATTGTTTCCGCTAATTATCTTGTAAACCATTTATCACAAAATTTTCATATTTCACATGGTGATTGGTCATAACTAGTTGATGTCCCCTATTGATATTAGGATCACTGTGTCAAAGGGCAAGGTCACAGGGGCCTTAAATGATAGTATGGTTTCAGCTCATTACCTTGGAAGCTATTTATCACAAAGTCTTCATATTTCACATAGTAATTGGTCATAACAAGTAGATGACCCCTTTGATTTTGGGGTCACTAGTTCACATTTCTAGGTCACTGGGGTCTTAAATGTCAGAATGGTTTCTGCTAGTTATCTTCAAAACTATTTATCACAAAGTCTTCATATTTCACATATTGATTGGTAGTAACTATTAGATGTACCTTATTGATTTTAGGGTAACTAGATTAAAGGTCAAGGTCACAGGTGCCTTCAATGTCAATATGGTTTCCGCTGATTATCTTGATAACTATTTATTTTTTTTATTTTTATTTTTTTAGTCTTCATATTTCATATATTGAATAGCCATATGTAGTAGATGACCCCTATTGATTTTGGGATAAATAGTTCAAAGGTCAAGGTCACAGCGATGTCTTGCGCTTTATATATGAATTTTCTTACAATTTCAGAACAACCAATATTATAACATACTATTTCAAACATTTGGTTCAATAAATTTCAATTAAGAAAAATTGTCAAAACCAAAGTACATGTACCTATCATTTACTCAATAATGACAAATTCAGAAGTTAATAACATGCTGATAGTAAACTGTGCTTCAAAACGTCACACATATTTTCTTGTATCAATAAAAAAGGGAAATAACAAAATCATAACCTAGGTGGTCAGAAATATGAACGTCAACATAATATACAAAAAAAGGGAAACAACTTGCCCTACTACAATCATTATTATAATATAGACTGGCTTATTGACACGTTATTTAAAAAGAATATGATATTCAAACATGGCACTATTACTTGAGTTGAACGTTTATTTTAATTCCTTGCATTATTTGTAAAGATATTACCGCATTTACATTTCATGTTAATAAAGGGAGGTAATGAGAAAATTATTTTTAAAGTATAAGTCAAATTTTTCAATAAGAAATGAATGCAAATATTTTTTAATGATTACATATATTGTGGACAAATATTTGCAGTACATATTTTACATATTCTTCGATGTTTGAAAATTGTTTTAGAAGCATGTTTATATATACACTTAAGCGTGGTAACAACCTTAATTACAACATACAGAATCTTTAAGCTACTATTAAACGGTGGAAACACAAATGATTTCAGAAGAAATCTGAAAATATTCAGAAAATTATTAACATTTTTTTTTTTTGCGGCTCTGCTTTTTAATCGAAATCATCAATTTTAGTAAAATATTTAACGATGAGGTTTACATGTGGTCTTCTAGCACTTGGTACATTGGAATAAACAACCATTGTATTCAACTAAACATACGACATGGAATATAATACGTTAGTAGTATAACTTCTAAATTTATGAAATTAGTTATCATGAGAGAAACAGATTAACTATTTTTAGCAACAAGAAACATCAGTTAAACTATTATGATCATTTAATAACGAAAATATCAAATTTTAGATGGCTTGAACTACGTCACCATTTATGATTAAATTAACAAATAAATACGATACAAAAGGGAAATTAAACTTGAAATAAATATTCAAGTATGAGTTATTCCGCTTCTTAAACCAAATATTTATAAAGAAATATGATCCATAATAACATAAACTTTTGTTGTAAATGTTACATAATTTAATCTATCTTTAAAGACTACCATTAATTGGATATGTTCAGCACATTCTTACAAAATATTAAAGAAAATTATAAGTCATTGAAAAAAATACATACAAAACAAAATGGCCACAGTTGTCTAGTAAATATAAAAAAATGGCACTAAGGAAAGTCATAAAATATGTAGAAATGTTGAATGTATATTATTATTGGGTTTCATAACATGTGATATTTCAAATAGTTACCCTACACTTTGTGCCATATGTCTCATCTAATTTTGCAATCAAGTCTTCTTCAGTCATGGGATCTTTATAACATACGTATGACCATTCCCTGTAAATAAAGTAAAATATAAAAAATTCATCTCGTTTACATACAAAGGCGAATCCGTCATTAAGAAAATGAAACAAATCAAAAATGTTAGAGATGTTCAAAATGTATACATAAGTAAAACCATCCGTAAAAAATTTAAAAAAAAAATGAAATTTAAGTTCTTTATATACATAACTAGGCCATCTGTCATTTAGAAAATAAAACGTTTTAAATCTTAATACATTTTTAACATACGTATAACTATTTGTTATTATAAATAAAGTGAAATATTTAGAAATATTAATTTTTTTAACTCCTTTATACATTTAGAAATATTATTACATTCATTAACATAAGGCCATACCTAATCAAATAAATTCCCGATATACAACTTTAATTTTCAGCTTAACAAAAGTAAAAAGAAAAAAAGGGAAGAGAAACAGGATGTTATAAACAATATAAACGCTATTTATCAGCGTTTCCGTTATTTGTAGGTCATAGAAGTTCAGTGAACCGTATGCAGCGTGCATGCGTGTGTAGTAAAGATAAATATAAATCATATAGATTATAGATATAATAATGGAAGGTGCAGAAAAAAAGATGGATGAAAAATATCCTATGAGAATTGCAGAAAGACGATTTAAAGGAATTTTAATGTGGCAATGTGAAGCGGAGGAATTTGAAACTATGGAAACTAGAGCAGACGATATTTGGATATGCACCTATCCTAGGTCAGGTGTGTTATTTTCATTTATAATAAAAAAATCCCCGCAAAAGCGTTGACTTTTATTTGTTTAATCATATTTTATCGCTAATATATAAATGTAAACATACAGAGAAACAAATTGATTTCGAAATAACAAATAGAAAAAGGGTTGGGCCTCCCTAGTCAAAATATATTGACGTGCCAAAGCTAGAATCTGATATATTTTCGTTCTGGTGCAAACTCTCGCTTTTACGTAGAGGCGAGATATTGTCCAGACACGAAAACAGCACAATATCTCGTTGCGTAGTACAATGAGTTGAACTAGGCCCTCCCCTGAAAAAATATATTAATCATTACTGATGGCATATTTATGAAAAATTGTAACATATATACTTATAAAACGACCATAGAAAAAATCATGACAGATAAACATAAAAAAGATTAAACCAATGTAAATTAAGTAAGACAGAATAAATTTGTTTATTGTGTATTTATATAATAACGACAAGGTTAAGGATCCAGCATTTAGCAGTATTCATCAAAGGAGGCAGACATCCATCATAAGTGTTTGTTAATTCTTATGATACAAAGTTATTAAGATTAATACAAATGGCCGATTTACACAAATATCAGATGTTTCGAAAACGGTCAGTAGTTTTGATAAATTTTTGGACAGCAGCAAATATTTGTTCTTTATCAAACGGTTACACCTTTTAAATTTCGACAAAATGTGAACGAATATAAATGATGAAAAGATTATTTTGCATCAGTTGTACAACAGGATTATAAATATTCAAGGTTCCGCTTAAATATGGTTTTTTTATCTGATGAAGCAAGGTCATATACATTTTCATGAAAGTATTAAAAAAAAATATATAACAAGAAATAAAAGAACAACAACAATAACAAATAAAATAGAACACCGCCCAATACAACCCCCGCACAAGAAAAAACAACAAACAAGACAAACCAAAAAACAACCAAAAAAAAAAACACCAAAAAACAAATAAAAACCAAAAGCACCCCCCCCCCCCCAAAAAAAAAAAAAAAAAAAATAACAAGAAAAATCAACAAAAAAAGGAACGAAAACACACACATACACGCACGCCCGCGCGGACGCACACAATAACCCATCACTTATACAATAATATACAATGATTAACAAGCTCCAAGACTCGAATCTTCTGTGTAAAGAGTTGATTGTTGTTTTTGTTTTTTATTTATATAATACAGGCACTACAATGACTATACAATTAGTTTACTTGATTCAAACATTAGACTTTGAAACGGCAAACAACGTTCAACTAGAGGTTAGAGTTCCATTCCTCGACTGCAAAGATGACAGATTTCCGTACTATAAAGGTACTGTTGATAAAGCTTATAATAAAAATAGTAATAGTTTCCAATCCCTAAAATTCCGTGGTCCAAAATGTTTATTCCCTGTTATTTATTAGTTATTTTTTTTTGTAACATAAATTGTTCAATAGAACTTATCACATTTTTAGTTATAACCATTTAATTTATTTTGAATGTCAGTGACCGTATTAATTAATCCGACACTTTTAGATAAAATGGTTTTGTACAGTAAAAACATTTTAAATAAAACATATTTACTAAACTCCGGCATAAGTCGCAGGAGCTAGGGGAATCAGCCGCTATATATATAGTTTTTACGTAGAATAGGTTTTGTTATTAATTGTAAAATACTTCTTGGATGGAGTAAACTCTACTTATACCGATACTACAAAGTGTATTTAACAATGATAATAACAATAATAATAAAATGATAAAACTGGAGTAATGCCGGTGACTAACACAGGAAGTATTCGAAATATAGAAAAAATTGTCCTATGAATTTTAAAAAAGAAAAGTATACTTTTTAATTCTACAAAACGAAGAGCTAACGACTTTGAGATTTGAAATGTTCTGTTGTCCTGTAACTATCCATTAATTGGATGGTTTTTGAACAGTATTACGCCTTTGCTAAATTTGTTTTTATTCATAAGTCGCTTACACTATTTTCTGTTGTCAGGAAAGAAAACAATAGACGAAATGAAATCACCAAGGATAATAAAATCACATCTCCATCATTTTCTTCTACCTGAACAACTGCGAAAAGGCAAAGGGAGGGTCAGTTTAGATTTTAGCTACTATTGAGCAATTTAAGATATATGATTAGTACTGGGACCTAAGATAACATCTTATGTCCCAGATTAGTAGGACAATGGTATGTATGTTCAAAAGTTATCCTACGTGTCATAGATCCATATTCAGTTTTACTGACAAATCGCTCGAAACCAAGAAAAGCATTTAAATAATATGTTCTTAAATTTAACAAATCTTATCTGCCATTGAAATGAAATTAATTAAATTCTAGACTTATATAATAGATGCAATGTTTGATTCCCCGTATTCAAAATCGCCGTTACTTACTTATGTTATATATGACTGTGTAACTAATGGACAGTCTGGAAGTAATTAGGACTTGTCTTCTCTTTTTATTTGATATCTACAATAATAATATTGAATGGTTTTTGTTTTATTTTCTTATATCTTTTTAGAGTTATTTTCACACTGATCATACTTCCAGTAGTATTCTGATATGGTAGACACCATTGTAATTAGATTACCTAATATATCATTTTTGTACATGTGATACACATATAGACTACTTTTAGATATCGAAGGGTTTGTTTGAGAATACTTGCATACTTTGCAGGACCAGGCTACAACAACTTTAGAAATCTTTTTTTCTAGTTGTCACCAAAGCATGCAAGTATGAGTGAGAGAAATTTGAAGTTTTTAAAACTTAGTATATCAAGAAGTATCTAATAGAGTTTAATGGTTGATACAGTTTTATGGTTCCGCGTAATTTCTTCAAGGTTTGTTTATACTATTTAGGAAATAGTGCATATAACTTTTCTTATACAAATATTTTCTTACTTTTTTCAGTTTATTTGTTCTTAACATGTGAATACTTATTTACTTTTCATGTAAAATGAATGTTCTATTGATTTTTTTTTCATTTTTTCAAAAAAATAATGGTTTTGTTTTAGTAAATTTGCTTCTAATTCTTTAAGTGGAAGCAAAAGAACACTTTGCACGGAGATTTAGTAAAATGCGTCACTAGGTCTTATTAGAAGAAAGCGTTACAATGATCTCCCAAAATCCTAATTAAATTCAAGCCCTTTAGTATATGTGTATTTCATAGAATATTCATGCAAATAACAGACGCCCTTTGCAAGAAATAATCTGAAAGTGACTTATACGTTATATCCAACATAGGTACTTATTGACATTGCTATATAAGAATATATAACGTATCGTGTCTATTCGATTTTGATTTTTTTTTCAGATAATTTATATGTATCGCAACCCGAAAGATGCTGTTATTTCACTATTCAAATTATTTAAGTGGACACATCAACTTGATGAGGGAGACAATATGTTTGGTCGATTCTTTGACAGCTTTGTCGACGGCACAGGTACGCTGGCATATCATTTTTATCGTTATTTCCTTCATTCTAAGATTCATTAGCAATCTATAAAATATCGACAGTGTTCATTGAACATAAGTTTTTAATTTTAACATATAAAAAATATTTATAATAATCTTATTTTACATATCCAATATGGTGCTGTATCAGTCGAAGCAAATAGAAACGACAGATATTATATACAATTATGAAATTGGGCGTAGTCAAAATTCATAATTATTTATTTTTAGACTACTTTCTCAAATACCAGTAGCTTGAGTTTTTCATTTTATGATAACAGACTATAATACTTATTCTGGTTATTGTTAAAATTTATAATCAATATATTATTGTGATGCACAATGATATTTCCTCAGGAAGCAGGGATTTTTTAAACATTTTTGGAAACTTTATGATAGTTCATTATGTTTTGTAAATAATGTCTGAAACCTCCCTTTTCATGATTCATTTTCTATTCATCAATTCATTGTTTAGTTTATAATCCACTTCTGCAGGACATTCATCTTCTAATTAACGACTTACGAGGAATATTTATTTTATCAATAATAAAAAAGAAGAAAGTTTTCTTTTTCTTTTTATTTATCTACCAGTTTCTATTCTTAATCTATATTTGAATGTTTAAAAAAATAAATGTAGATAAAGATTTTAAATATTAGTAAACACAAATCACAAATTGAGTTTCTTTATTTTGAATACATTGTAGCAATTTTCTGTGATAGCTGATTTAATAGTCTTTGTAAATATACTTAATTTGCATATGCAACACACAACACCATGATTTATTCATACTATGTTAACAGTATTTAGTGAAACCTTACTACATTTACACACTCCTGTGTGAATTCTTCATTCACCCCTTCCCATCTCATGGCACTTATGTCATTCCTGGTATCATTCCACCTTCAGCCAGTCTCTGACAGCCTTTTAATTGTATATGCATTCATAAGTTTTCTTAATTCAATTGTTATTTATTGAAACGTCACAACTTTGCATTGTCCTTGTGCCCTCTCCTGCATTTCTTTGCTGTATTGCTTGGATTAGTGTAGGTGGTTCCGTGTTGTCGGGATTTGTTAGGACTGCGTTAGGCGAATATCACCTTTCATTGTTGATCTTTGTTCTTATAATTAAAAACTTATTTTGGTAATAAAATAACCTATTTAATCGGACAACGACTAATGCCAATGATCAATCTTGAGTATAACTATATCAAAGGTACTCACTTCTACATAATTATGAAGTGCCTTTACCTAAATTTCTTTTAGCATATGCATGTCCGTGGCCGCAGCATGTTCTTGGATATTGGGAGAAGAAAGATGAACCTCAAGTTTTATTTCTCCGATTTGAAGATGTTGTCAAAGTGAGCTTATAAATGTAAAGCACACGTGGACATTGAAGCGTTTACTTAACAGATATGAATACTAATAATACATTTGTACTATTATCTTGTAAATATAGATATTTACCTTGAAATATTTATCATATTAGATATATGGAGTTAGTTTATATATATACTATGTATGTATTATATCAAATTTATCATCCCTTACTAATTGTCCATTCACATGCTTTTATTGCAAGTATATTGATTAAAAATAAATGTTCCTTCCTATTATTGCAAAAGAAAAGCTAACAATTAAAAGATAATTGTATCACATGCAAATGAAAACATTTTGAGAAGCTTAATATGTCGGACATTAAAAAAAGAAATACTTTTACTGTAACCATTCCTTCATCGACCACTTC
>NW_026866881.1:0-5177 GCF_026571515.1 Ruditapes philippinarum | reverse complement strand
TTTGACATTTGACAAATTACAAGTGAAGGGAAACAGATAAAATTACTAATGTACTATGTATGAAATAACCAGTGTTGCTTTAATGCAACATTCACACATTCGGCATTACCTGGTAAAAATGGTCTCTGTGGTTGAATTGACATTATTTTCAGCATAAAATGACAGACGTAGTTTGCAAATGACTCAGGTGTACCGGATATCTAACATCAAAAACAACCACGAAATATATATTAATAGAAACACATAAGTCGTCATCAATATGCTTGCAAGTCCGTCATTCTCATGGGTGAACTTGAAAAAAAGATTTTCACGGAAATATTTGTGTTGAAGTTGGAAATGTATATAATATCTCAGCAACCGTAAGCGCTTATTCATTTCCTTCACTTTGATTTACTTAAAAATATATTGGTTCGCTTAATTACCACTGTGCGCGTTTGCAATATACAATTATACAATCAATTCTGTGTTACTTTTGTACAATCCTTGCATAGTAAATTTCCACGTAACAAGACGTACACAGTGCTTATGAAGTAGTGAAATTATTGTGTTATTCGACTTAATGTACCGAATGATTCAAAATAATGAAAAATAATAACTACAGACTGGCGTGTAGATATAAAATTGATAAAATTATAAATTCTTTAACAGATGTCTCATTGTTTACTTGTCCCAATATTAAGTTAACGTGAAAACTTAAGGTTTAATTTGGAAATATGTGAATAAAAGTTATATAACTATCAAACATTCTAAAATGTCATAAAAGACTAAACACTTATTACAATAAAACATTTATTTATTTTAAAATATAATTTGAAATTCCAATTTGATAATGTTACAGAGGATCGGGTCTGTTAGATGTGAAAAAAAGTTCAGTATGGATACTTAAATAGATATCTATATCACATGTAGGTTCACGCAATAAAAAGAGAATATTAGCATCTTTCTAATTCTTAAACAATAATCTTTAAATGATAACGGCATTCAAACATTAATTGAGAAAACATAATACAGATGGTATACTATAATAATATCTTTTAAATATACATTTTGCCTCAATTAACAAACATTGCCCAAATAGAGTTTTAAACACCACAGTAAAACGTATCTTATGTAAAAGGTCACTACATTTCTGTCTAGATATAATATTTATCCTGATTCTGACATAGCAAAGTTCTGCCTACCATTTCTGTGACGTCTATGGTTATGGTCTTCCTAGATCTACAAATAATTATTGATTAAGAAGAAGACATTGGCAAAAGTAGAAGTATTTTTATCCCATAACGAGGTGAAATTTATAAATTTGTTTATTTAATATGATTGTATAACTAAAACATTTAACAATGAATCCATTATGTTTTAATATTAACAATGCATTGTTTAAAGCACTACGTTGAAAACTATTACAAATAACAATAAAAAACTTTCTTTATCTAACAAAGACCTACCAAATCTGATAACCGTCGGTTAGCGAAATTTATGAGTAATGTTTACAAGATCATACCCTTAGTTGTTTGATGAGTTACTGTAAATGTTATGTGCTATGACACAGAGGAAACTTCAAGGAAATTTTTTGCTGGCACCTAATTCTTTCTAATAATGCAGTAACATTTACATTTATTTCTGTGTTGCTGAACAAATCAAATTATTAGATTTTTCACAAAATAGTCCAATAAGTATGTTGGTAATTACATTCTTAACATGTTTTCTAAATATAGAATTGAAATATTCACAAATCAAGAGAGATCAATTCTCGCATGTGTATGACGGTAGCCAATGCAGTAGTTGTATTAAGGGGTGATCGGGCAGTTTGTTTCCTACATGTCGCCGCCTCTTTGAAGCATGATGCTGTGTAGTACAAGACAGAAAATAACAGACCAAATCGCTTTTTATTCAAAGACCATAACTCACAAATTCTGCTGCACTATTGGACAGATCCCTTATCCGTTATGTACATAGGTTTGAACATCTTTTTATGTATCTTAACCGTAATAGAAGGATATTCATGACATCTTATCGTTGCTGAGTTAAAGAATACGCAGACATAGGCAAGTAAAAATACCTTGACGCAATCTTTGAAAATTCCTGCAATGTTGCTTCCTGGTATTGTTTTTAATCCGTCTCAATATCAACAAATATACTTTTATTAACACTAAAGATAAACATGCAGGAGAAGTCAACATGTGAATTAGCTAAAATGGACATGAAAGGCTTATAGTGTAAACGCACAAAGGGACAATACTGCAACCTCTTAAATGCATGTTTGGGATTAAGAATAAAAAGGGTTTTTATTATCACAAAAATGTGTATTGGAAATTAAGATAAACAACAGACACAGTCTAACAATTTATTAGCTGTTCTCGCTAATAAATTACTAAAACCATTTATCTTACGTCTATGTTGTTCTTAGATCTGAAATTAGATAAATAAATAAATAAATAATTAACACAATTAATTGTAATAAATAAATAATAATTATAAATAATAATGAAATCAAATTCTTAAGCTGATTAAATTCTAGACTTATCAAATAAAGAATATAAAGAATATATCAATTACCATTGTAAACATTATCCGTGATCGTGTGGTTACTCAAACTCTCGTAATTATTAGTCACATCGACTGACTCTGTGTTTCCAACTCCGAAATCGGTTCTAGTGTTATAATATGTTGGAACCTCAACGTTACGTCGGCTACCTACGGGCGTTTTACTTGCAAGATACCTAAATAATAAAATTCCTGATATTATCATACATAATTACATATTTAGTGTATTTTAAGTAATACGTAAAATGCAAGCAACATAATTAACTTGATAGTACAAACACAGCAATAAAGTAATAATCAAATAGCGACAATAACATCATGTTAATCAACATTATTATCACCAGAAAAGAGAATTTCGTTTGAATAGATTTAAATAAGTGAAAACATTAACCTTCGTCTTATCAGGTAAAACAATACAGCAAACACCACTATTGCAGCACAAGATCCGAATCCAGAGAAATAACCAACGGTAAAAATATTAACTTTATCCTCACAGTGCACACATGTTTGTTGTTGTGTTACAGGTTCGGCTGATGTTGTTGTTGTTGTTGTTGTTGTCACTGATGTTTCTATAGATATAACATTGACGTGTAATAGATATCACCATAATGATTGTCCAATGATAACATGAACAATTTGTTCGTCATTAGCTGCAAAAAGAGTCGTCTTTATCAAGTCAGCTCGCACAGCTCAATAGGTTAGAACGCAAAATTTGTTATCTCAACATTGAGGGTTCGATTACCGTGCTGGCCAACTAAAATGACAAAAGGAGCCTTTCGGATCAATGTCTCTTAAATGCCAACGTAATATATAACATGAATTTAATTCTGTGACAATGAGTATTATTCGTCATTATATTATCTTGTTATTGAAGACGAGTTATAACGTTTTTATAAACTATTTGTGCACGTAATAGTTACCAACGTTCAAAATAATACCAACACGTGTAAACCAGGCAATTAAGTATTTCCAATATCCACGTTATACCACCATAAGAAAGGGCAAATAATCATGAATATTTAATGAACATGGCAATTATGTATGCGATTTAATCCATATCAGTTACTTATAAATGAATTATTTGAAATTAATTCCTGACAGTAATTATATGCATAATGTTTACCAATTGTGATAGTTTGAGTACATTCATCTCCACTCAGTCCATCCATACATCCATCCGTACATGTACCATTCTTTCTATCACATTTCAGATCTTTACATCCATTAGGACAAGGTTTATCGCAAGTATCGCCCCAAAATGTTTTGTTACATCCGTTTAAACAATATCCGCTTGTATGTTCACATGTATGTTTACCACTTTTTACTATGCATGCCGTGTTGCAGGCTAAACTGCAATCGGTTGAATAAAAATGACCAACACACAGTAGACAACTATTTTCGTAAACTTTTGAGCATTTTAAACATTTGCTGTTACATTGTTTGGAACATTTTTCACCAGCCCAGCCCTCATTACATTCTCCTTGACATGTTCCAGTACTATCACAAATCGTAGAACATTCTTTAGAGCATAATGATGTGTTTGATTCGCATGTTTTACCATTAAAAATTTGTCCTTCTGGACAATCAGCGCAGACTAACGAATCATTGTGTATTTGACACAGGTTACAACCTTCAATAACACAGTCTGGACATTGTGATTCTTGCGAACATGACACACAGTGAACATTGCCATTAAACTGATACAGGTGAAGACCATTATTGCAAATATTACATGTTTTTCCATCCGTACAATGTTTACAATTTGACGGACAGGTTTGGCATATTGTTTCGAATCCGGTTTTGTACTCATAATATCCATCTCTACAACCACTCGAACATTTCCGTAAATCACAACGTTCATTTTCACATAAACTACAATTGTGTCGACATTGAAGTCCATATAAACCGGGCCTACATTTCGTACACTCTCCCGTTTTAGCATGACATTCACCATTTAGACAATTACCATCACAAATGAAAGCACATCTTTCATGCAAACCATATTTATTTGGCTTACATAAAGTACAGTCATCGTAGCTGTTACACCTTACACAATCTGGAGGACATATTAAACAGAAGCCATTTGATAAATAGTAAGATGATTCACAACTTGTGCAAGTTGAACCGGAGCATGATTGGCAGCCAACATTACATTCTGTAAAATTAATATGAATATTTTTACAAATTTACATTTCCTCTGGTAAGAATTTCCACATTAAAATGTAACGACCATAAATATGCTAAGTCAGATTTTTTATAAAAATATATAATTCTAAACTTGACCACAAAAAATTAGGAATAATAATAAAATAAACTTGAAATAAAATAAAAAAGTCAACATTTTATACATGCATTCAGGAAATTAAAAGAACATGTTTTAACAGAAATTCACTTCAAATTTGTATTCTTACAGTACAAATTATCATGAAGTAAAATAACTTACCACTAAATATCATATCCACAATCAATACTAGTATAAATGCTGACGTTTCCTTATGCAACATTATTCCGTATTCATTTATCCAAATCTAAGAGATAGAATTCTTTATATAGAAAATAATGTGATCAACTTACGGGAATACATATGTTTTAGCATAACTAAAAGATTGCTGATTCAATTATTCTTCTTTTTG